>NC_051159.1:111506748-111680425 GCF_013339745.2 Dermacentor silvarum | reverse complement strand
GCAACCAAATAAAAAATAACGTTTCGGTTACATTTTCGTTGCGATAAAAAATATCGTTCTTTTTCGTTTTTGTTTTCGTTCCGTTCCGACAAACTGGCTGGTCGTCTACACAGCGCAGGTGACTTTGCGCGAAGCAGAACCGTTATACTGTCCGCAGCGCCACTTCTGCGTCATGATGCGGAGAAGTGGTGAAATATGCTTGGTCGGCAGAGCTACCCGTATCTAGCCAGCATAATATAAGAGCTCACGCTTTGTGTCGGGTTAGGCTGCACTACCTCTGGGACCAGGCCATTGTCCCCCCGTACTTTCCTCGTAGTAGTTCGCGCTATGTTGAACCTGTGCGACGTTATACCAACTTGATGATCACCCAAGTTCATTATGTTAAATTTTTTTCTTCACCGGAGGACAAGTGCCATCGTCGTTTTAGCATACACCACGTGAGATGGTTTGATGGTATGTACGATTGTATGGCGCGCAGTTGCTAATGACCGGACAATCCGTGTTTCTCTTGCTTACGCTCACCCACTATCCATCTATAGGACCCAACCATGTTCATGTCGCAAGCTCCCGTCGAACGGCCGGCGTAGAGATGCTGCCATATGATGGTCTTTGACTGGCCCTCGTCGTGCTGCTGTCGGCACATATGCGTATGCTCTCGATTCAACGTGAACAACTTCATAATTTACACAATCACATTGGTTCACCTGGTAACGGCTTGCGGAACCCCAAACAAAGCTTTGATAGCTAGGTACCTGCAAAATTATTCGCGTAACATAGATTCCCGCAGTGCGTGGATCTGCAAAGTAATTTTTTTGTGTATCACCTAAAATGCAATTCAGTCTTCATTCTTCACGCTGATGTCCTATAACATTCAGTGGCGTAGCCGAGGGGGGGGGGGGGGGTTGGGGGGGTTCAAACCCCCCCCCCCCCAAATTTTTTGCACCCCCCCCCCCCCCCCCCCCCCCCACTAGCCCACCCTTTGCTCTCGTCGCTTCGCGCTGACACATTTCAAGAAACCGGTGCTACTTTCACACTTTCGTTCCTGGGCGCTTCCGTTTGGGTTGGTAATTTACAGCGAATCATGTCTGCATATGGAAAAAAACTGTCACGGTGTTTGTCAAGGCCTTGACACTCTGTGAGGTTTTGGGCGCGAATGTGGCGGCCGCATTCTGAAACAACAAATGCGCAACAAATGAAGCAACAAAACAAATGCGGCAGCCGCATTTTAGATGAAGGCGAAAATGCTCGAGGCCCGTTTACTTAGATTTAGGTGCACGTTAAAGTCTCCAGGTGGTCGAAATTTCCGGTATACATTTCCACCGCTTCCCTTCAGGTGCCGGTTAGGCCGCGTTCGCGTAGGAACTTGGTCTCGAAGCTGGCGGAAGCGGCAAAATCTTGCAAAAATCCGCCCGCCTAGGCGGCAAAACAGGCAGAAAAACAGGCGGCGAGCCAAATTGGTCTCGGACCGATTTTTTCGCCATGGCGAAGCGGAAACGTGGCGGAAAGTCGTTCTGCTCGACCGGAAGCTACACTAGCATGTAAACTTCAGGTCGTAACATTGAACATGGCACCAAAAGTGTAGGCTGCAATGCTGATCGACGCGATCAAGAACCACCCCTTGCTCTACGACAAGAGAAGTACTAAAACGTACTGTCAGCAATACTCGCGATAGTATTCAACGTCGCGCGACCGGAGGCGCGGCAACGAAGCCAACGGAGTCGCGTGACCCAACTTCTCGCGCTTTTGCAAAGCCAGGCGAACCCACCACCGCCGTTTCCGAGGTTTTCTTGTCTTCCGTTAATTCATTGTCCATTTCTAGAAAACAAGTAGGTAGAAGTATAAAAGCCATTTCTTCTTCCACTTCCATGACAGACAATAGTTAGGCAGATTCCTCGTTGGCGCTCCATAATTCTCCTCGCACGTGCACGGTATGTTGCAGAAGTCGCGGGGTGCTTTTCTCGTCGTGACGATAGATTGGGAGCGTAGGTCTCACGAAGGACGCGCAGGCTTTGGCGAGCCTCAACACAAAGGGCCAGCCCGGGTTTTAGCTTTGGTGTTCCCGTTGCCACTTTCGTGTCCTGGAGGCGCCGAAAATAATACGAATTGATGAAATGTTATTACAACTTGTAAATAAAAGCTATTAAAGAAATATAATCACGCCTAGGCAGCAACCTGTGACACAGCGCTACCGCGCCCGTGTGAGGAGAATTACAGAACGCCAACGAGGAATTTACCGAAGGTCGCAGATGACACGCGAAATTGCGCAAGATGATCACTTTTGATGACGGGTGGGTCAGTGAATGAACATACCGCAAGAAATAATGCGATAATGAGCGCCACCACGCCGACAAACGTACGCAGACTAGATGGATGTGGACGAAAGCGGCAGCGGCGGCCGCGGTGGTAGCAAAACAAATGTGAACTTGGACATGCGCGGAAAAGATTTTGCGGCCGCTTTGGCCTTTCCGGCCGCTTTGGCCTCTCCACCCGCTTGCCGCTTCCCAACTGTGAACGTAGCCATAGTCTGCAGCGCAGAACGTCTCTCGTTTGCGATTGCGCCCCTACGGAAGGCTGGTAGTTACTGTTGTGTTGCTGAATCCCCAACCAGCAATTGCGAAAGGCTGGTAGTTGCTGTTGTGTTGTGGAATCCCAAACCAGCAATGTGCCCACCAAAGGGTTGATGCCAGCAGTGAAATTCCACCGACTCGCAACAGAATGCACGAAACAGACAGCCGACAAGCATGGATTACATGTGCGCAGTGCAGCGTAAGTAAACTCTTGTTGCAGGCGCTGACAGTTCTCGTCGGAGTTCACGCGTCCTGAGAAATTGATTATCTGCACTATGCACTGAACAAGACCGGAGTTCATTCCTGCATCACTAGTACACCAATCAGTCGAGATTCTGTGAGGTACAAGGCCGCTTCCTGTTTGCACCGGCCTAAGTGAAGCAGAAATGACTCGCACGCACTACTTAAAATGCGTACACATGCCATGACGTAAAGGCAAATGACGGCTGCACGCTCGCACACAGCGGAAGACACAGCAGCCCATGCACTTGCCACAGGAAATGCAAGGCGACGAAAGCTTCGTAAAAAAAAGCATTACTCGTTTTTGCGCGTATTTAAGTTTTCTAGCTCAAAGACGCAGCGAACAAGCTATTGCTATGGGAGTAGGTATAGCCAGGTAACACGTGCATTTTCACATGTATAGCCGTCCTTGATCTGTGAAACGCACTTCGCCCCGACGAGGACGACGCCATCCACGCTTAACGGAGATTAACAATTAATGATGTCTTCTCCGATCGGGCGGGTCGTCTCAAAGATGCGTTTTCGAAGACTGGTCCATTCAGTGGCGCGATGAGAGACGGTTGCTCCAAACGCCCACTGTACCTGTCGTACTTACTGTATTTTACTGAGCTTACATTACTTTTTACTTAATTTCTTCACAAGCACACACTAGAGCACTGCACGTGCCGATTTTTTCAGCCCGGGCCCGGCCCGGGCCCGTTATTACGTTGGGTGGCCCGCCCGAGCCCGATCAAAACTTTTATGGCGAGACCCGGGCCCGGCCCGGGCCCGGAAATAATCTACGTTACCCGCCCGGCCCGGCCGGCGACCCCTTTACCTTAGGCCCGAGCCCGGCCCGAGCCCGACTCTAAACTGGCCCGAACCCGGCCCGAGACCGAAAAATAATGTTTTTCAGAGTTGAGTCGCCCGAGAATAACTCACTGCACGTTACATGCACACCACCAGAAAGCCTGAGCCCGGCCCGGGCCCGGGTCAAAAAGCACACGCCGTGTCCGAGCCCAGCCCAAGCCCGTGAAAAAAGAAAAAACAGTTCTACCCGGCCCGGCCCGGCCCACGGGCCCGGGCTTTCGGGTAAGCCCGAGCCCGTGCAGTGCTCTAGCACACACACACGCGAGGGGGGAGGGGGGGTCCCATGTCTTTGATATACATACATAGAGGGTGCTTAAACTACCGATATTTATTATCGATCACGTCACGTAGAGGAAAGCGGACGCTTGCCCCCCCCCCCCCCCCCCCCCCCCGGTCGGGCCGATGAACCCCCCCCCCCCCCGAAAAAAATTTCTGGCTACGCCCCTGATAACATTCTACTATTTATTTAGAGCATTGCAATGGACTATGTGAGTTCTCTTAATTGAGCCTTTATAATAACAAAATGGCAGCAACACCGCCAGTCACTTACCGTATAGTAGTGGTGGTACCCTACTGCTTCTCGTACTGCAGACACCCACTCAAACTGTTGCGGACTAAGTACTAAGTTATCATTGATGAGTGTGAGTGCCATGTTTCTTACGCGAATAGTGATGCCCCCTGAAACCTGGTCCTGGAAATAGAAGTGCTCTCTCAAGCCTCGCAAGAGCGCAGGGATCGCTTTTCCCCCAATGCACGTCGCTCTCGCTAACGGCCCTAAAACTCACTGCAGTGCCGTCCCCTGATCCCCGGGTGCTACGTGCTTGATTTGTAATTGCTTATTCAAAGCGCGTACAATTTTTTGTGGCCACGAACTGATGAATAGCCAGCGTCTATTCATAGCTGGGCGCCTTTTATATCAATGCCATTTACGCGTAGATTTGATGAACTTGTTATGGCTGACTGAACAATCAGACTATAATTCGGTGAACCAGATCCCACAATACGATTTATATTGCTGTCAGCCCCACGGTAGCTGGAGTGGTGGTGAATACGCTGTTACCTTCCTTGCCTTCCTGCTTTGGCAACGGCCAGCTAAGTTGGCGTTTTGTCTAGACTATTCCATATATTTGCATAAGTTATTGAGTTCCTTACTTCTAGCAATCCAATGAGATATTCTCCTAAACAAAGAAATGATTATAAAAATGAATAGTGTTACAGACAATTGAGTAACGATGCATGAAAACTTATATACAACTTTGTGAATTGCATACCCGTAAAGAATGCACACAAATATGAAACGGGCTCGTGTTTTCAAAGCTTATGAACCTGAAGAATCCTCCAGCGAACTTACGTTCAATTTAACTTTTTTTCGATGACTAATTATATGCTTCTTAATTCTGCCATTTAGGAAAAATATGATAACGTCACTTTCTAGATCCTGCCCAAATATATCACTTTCGGTTGTTTCCAGCCCCCCTGCTTTATTCCTGGTGGTTTAAACAGGGTTACAAGAAATTCCTGCAAGATTTGAAACCGCCGTGCCACGTACCGGCTTGAGACTAGAGCACTGCACGGGCTCGGGCTCACCCGAAAGCCCGGGCCCGGCCCGGCCCGTGGCGGGCCCGGGTAGGACAGTTTTTTCGCGGGCTCGCGCTGGGTTCGGGCACGGCTTGTGCTTTTTGACCCGGGGCCCGGCCGGGCTCGGGTTTTCTGACGCGGGCCCGGGCCGGACTCGGACTTTCTGGTGGTGTGATGTAACGTGCAACAAGTTATCCTCGCGCGTCTCGACCCGGAAAAACATGTCTTTTTCGGTCTCGGGCCGGGTTCGGGCCGGTTTCGAGCCGGGCTCGGGCCGAGCTCGGGCCTAAGGTAAAGGGGTGGCGGGCCGGGCCGGGCGGGTAACGTAGATTATTTTCCGGGCCCGGGCCGGGCCCGGGTTTTGCCATAAACTTTTGGTCGGGCTCGGGCGGGCAGGCCAACGTAAAAACGGGCCCGGGCCGGGCCTGGGCTGACAAAATCGGCCCGTGCAGTGCTCCTCTACTTGAGACTGCTGGGTTCGATTCTTTTTTTCTGAGGTTTCCTCCTTCACAGAGCAAAACAAAAAAGTGGTCGCAGTTTCACCTGAAACGCGAAGCAGCAATTGCGATAGCAAATTTGTAGAGAGCTATACGGAGTAATGATAGTAGCTTTATCAGCTGTATAAACTTGGACATGCAGCAGCGCCGGCAACACGCAGAACTGTTGTCGACGCCGTCGGCGTTTTGCCCGCGTTCGTACAAAATGCATGTGGCGTTGGTGACTGTTGCCGGAGCCTCTGATATAAATAGGCACTTGGTGCCGTACCTAAACGTCGCCTCCCCCCCCCCCAGCAACCTTTCGCGCGTCGGAAGAAGGCGCGTTTGCTCTACATATATTGTGATTGTAAAGGAGGAAAGAGACGCCTACTTCTGCAGCCCTTAAGCAAGCACGGCGCAGAACGCGCGTTTGTTCTCCGCCGTGCATTTACTCCCCGTGCAAGCGCGCGTCCCTCGCGCCCTTTCACACGCACATACAGCGTTCGGCGCGCGGCGACGATTTCATCTCCATTGACGTCATGCGGAACTTCACGGCGACGGCGACAACGACGGCGACGGCAGAAATCTGCTTTGGCGTGTCCATATAATTGCTATCGCAATAAAAGTCATGCAAAAGAGCGTGCCACAAGAAGCTGAAATTGACATTGTCGAATTGGTGCTATGACCTTGTATTAGATCTGCGCAAACATGATATAAATACATTGTTCAGTAAGTTTAACAAAAAAAGTTGTCGCAGTTTCACCTGAAAGGCGAAGCATCAATTGCGATAGCAAATTTGTAAAGAGCTATATGGAGTAATGATATTAGCTTTATCAACTGTATAAACTTGGACATGCAGCAGCACCGGCAACACGCAGAACTGTTGTCGACGCCGTCGGCGTTATGCCCGCGTTTGCTCAAAATGCGTGCGGCGTTTGTGACCGTTGCCGGAGCCTCTGATATAAATAGGCACTTGGTGCCGCAGCTAAACGTCGCCTCCCTTCCCTCCCCCTCCCCCACGGCTTCTCGCGCGTCGGAAGAAGGTGCGTTTGCTATACATATATGGTGATTGTAAAGGAGAAAAAATGTCACAGTTTCGCCCTAAGGGCGAAGCAATGAATGCGATAGCAACACAGCAATGTCATACGAAGTAAGGTGAGCGGCTTTGGTAGCAACAACACGCAGAACTGTTGTCGACGCCATCGGCGTTTTGCCCGCGTTAGCTCAAAATGCGTGCGGCGTTGGTGACTGTTGCTGGAGCCTCTGATATAAATAGGCACTTGGTGCCGCAGCTAAACGTCGCCTCCCTTCCCTCCCCCTCCCCCACGGCCTCTCGCGCGTCCGAAGAAGGCGCGTTTGCTCTACATATATGGTGATTGTAAAGGAGAAAAGAGACGCCTACTTCTGCAGCCCTTAAGCGAGCACGGCGCAGAACGCGCGTTTGTTCTCCGCCGTGCGTTCACTCCCCGTGAAAGACGCGCCCCTCGCGCCCTTTCACTCGCACATACAGCGTTCGGCGCGCGGCGACGATTTCATCTCCAAATGACGTCATACGGAACCTCACGGCGACGGCGACGGCGACGGCGACGCCGACGGCGACGCCGACGGCAGAAATCTGCTTTTGAGTGTCCATATAATTGCTATCGCAATAAAAGAGACGCCTACTTCTGCAGCCCTTAAGCGAGCACGGCGCGGAACGCGCGTTTGTTCTCCGCCGTGGGTTCACTCCCCGTGAAAGACGCGCCCCTCGCGCCCTTTCACTCGCACATACAGCGTTCGGCGCGCGGCGACGATTTCTTCTCCAAATGACGTCATACGGAACCTCACGGCGACGGCGACGGCGACGGCTACGCCGACGGCGACGCCGACGGCAGAAATCTGCTTTTGAGTGTCCATATAATTGCTAGCGCAATAATAGGCACTTGGTGCCGCAGCTAAACGTCGCCTCCCTTCCCTTCCCCCCCCCTCCCCCATGGCCTTTCGCGCGTCCGAAGGAGGCGCGTTTGCTCTACATATATGGTGATTATAAAGGAGGAAAGAGACGCCTACTTCTGCAGCCCTTAAGGGTTGGTTGGTTGGTTAAAACTTATTTATTGTCCTTAAAATTGCTGCGAAGAGACTCCGGCTGGTCGGAGGTTCTTGGCTTGCGGTGGGGGGCCCTCAGTCCAGGGCTCCGCTTGCGGCTGCCGTTCTGCGGGCCCGGTCAATCAGACTTAGCTGATCGTCCAGGCTCTCGCTGGCCAGCAGCTCTTCCCATCGCTCCGCTGTGGGGTGTTGTATAGGGGGTACGGCAGTGATAGCCTGACATGCCCACGTGACATGATATAAGGTTGCTTTATCTGAGCACCATGGGCAGCGAGAAGGGTATGCCGTAGGATGTATTTTACTGAGGATATGCAAATTGGGATACATGCCAGTTTGGATTTGTCTCCAACTGACCGATTCCTCTTTATTTAGTGTTCGGTGTGGTGGGGAATAGGTTTTCCTAAGTCCTCTATAGTGGTTTAGAATGGCCGAGTAGTCGCACGGGACGGGAACGGGTTCCTCAGGGGAGCATTTGGGGGGTGCTCGGCTCGTGTACCCTCGAGCTACCCTATCCGCCGCCTGGTTTCCCTCCAGCCCCATGTGACCCGGGGTCCATATTATCCGATGCCGTATTGGGTGTGTGTGTGTACTGAGATGCTCGCCAGTGTCTGTCGCGCTTAGGATGATACCGAGGGCAGGCTGGCTGATGCGCCCTTGTAGATAGTTACGGCAAGCCGCTTGGGAGTCTGTAAGAACTGTGAGCGATCGTCTATGTCTGTAGCCATGGGCAAGAGCGAGCGCAATAGCTGTTTCTTCGGCTTCGGTGATGTTGTGGCATCGTATGGAGGCGCTGGTCAGTTCTTGGAGTGTGTTGTCCAGAACTGTGGTTACTGCCTTGGTGTTCGTGCGGTCGTAGTTGGCAGCGTCAACATAGTATGTGGTGTTCTTGTGCCCGTACTCTCGTTCGAGAGCTTCCACTCTGGCTTCCCGCCGTCCCTGATGTAGTCGGGGGTCCATATTACGGGGGATTGGGGCGACCTTATAGGTGGTGCGAAGGTGGTCTGGAATGGGCTTGCGGCGAGCTGCTTCATGGAGCTGGCCGGTATAACCGAGGCGTCGGAGTAATGCGCAGCCTGTTGGTGTTTGTGCAAGTCGCTGCAGCTGCGTGGCGAGCTGCGCTTCGCAAAGTTCTGCATAGGTGTTGTGCAGACCCAGTGCGAGGAGCTTGCTCGTGGGAGTGCCCTGGGGTAGCTTGAGTGCCGCCTTATAGGCCTTCCGGAGCATGGCTTCCACTTGGTCCTGTTCGCCTTTGGTAAGTCGTTGATAGGGCAAACTGTATGTTATCCTACTAACCACGAGGTTGCGTATGAGTTTCAGAGTGTCCTCTTCGCGCATACCATGGTGACGAGTGGCGACCCGGGATATCATTCGGGCAACCTGCAGCGTGGTAGTGCGGAGGATAGTGAGGGTGTGATTCACATGGCGGTTTGACTGGATCCACATACCCAATATACGGATGGTGGTTTTCTCTGGGATTTGTTGGCCCGCGACGACGCGCAGGCTGTAGCCTGGGTCCTTCTGCGCCGATTTGGGGGGCTTGTGTTGCCAGATTCTTAGGAGCTCAGACTTCTCGGTTGCACAGGTCAGGCCACGTGCCTGTACGTATTGTTCGACGCAGGTGGCTGCTTTCTGCAAGTTATGTTCTTTTTCTCCAAGGGACCCCGCGTTGCCCAGATTGTGATGTCATCCGCGTACATTGCGTGATGGATGCCATCAATGCGATGGAGTTCGTGCGCAAGACCAACCATGGCTACGTTGAACAGTAGCGGGGAGATCACTGAGCCCTGTGGGGTGCCCTTGTTCGGAACCTTGATGATGTTTGAGCGGATTGAACCGAGACCGACCGTGGCGGTGCGGTCCAACAGGAATGCCTGAACATAACTGTAGGTGCGCTGTCCGCAGTGAAGGGCAGCGAGGCCGTCGAGAATGGCTTGATGGCTCACATTATCAAAGGCGCCCTTGATGTCCAAGGCCAGAATGATATTTTCTCCTTGCTTTGGGGCAGTGTCAATGACATCTTCCTTTAGTTGAAGCAGTACATCCTGGGTTGAAAGATGTGCCCGGAATCCGTACATTGAATGCGGGAGAAGGTCATTGTCCTCGAGATAGTTTTGCAGGCGGCTAGTGATGACGCGTTCGAAGACTTTGCCGAGGCAGGAAGTGAGTGATATTGGTCGAAGGTTCTCGATCTGGAGCTTCTTACCCGGCTTCGGTATCATCATCACCTCTGCGTGCTTCCACTCGGGGGGGAGCGTGCCACATTGCCAATGGTCGTTTAGGAAGTTCGTGAGTTCTTGTACGGCGGTGTCGTTGAGATTCCTGATAAGAGAGTACGTGATTTTATCCGCCCCCGCTGCTGTGTTGCGGGTGCTGCTGCTAATGGCAGCATTAACTTCGTCCAACGTTATCGGCCGGTCCAGGGTGTGGTTTGCATAACCTTGATACCTCGCCCGATAGGGAGGCGGGTGATAATCACCATAGCATTTGCGCTGTACTTGAGCAAGCAGCTCGTCGTCCGTGCCTTCAAAGGCGTGTATGAGGCGCTGGACTGATTTGTTTGTCTCATTTTTTGTTCGAGTAGGATCAATCAAGGCTCGTAGAACGTGCCACGTGCGGGCCGTACCCAGTGAGCCTCGAAGCGAGTCGCTGAACTGGGCCCAGTTAATTCGTGCCAGTTGCTCAGCATACTGCTCAGCCTCGAGGGTGAGAGATGCGATCTTGAGCTTGAGACGTCGGTTATGTTTTCGGGTCTTCCATCTGCGGATGAGGCTTCTTCTGGCTTCCCACAGGTGCAGAAGATGGCCGTCCACTTCTGGGAGTTGAGATGTTCTTTTCATGAGGGTGGTGCAACGGTCCCGAATTTCTTTAATTTGCTCGCACCAGTCAGTGAGGTTTGCAAGGTTGCCAATTGAATTCTCGCTCTCGCGACGGAAGACGTCCCAGTTTGTGATGCGGGCTTGTCCAATGGAGCGACGCATCGCACTCTCCGTAATTTGTGTACGGAGAATGCAGTGGTCACTACCCAAGGATTCCTGCAAGTTGTCCCAATTATAGTTTGCACTACCACGGGCGAAGGTGAGATCGGGACAAGTGTTCCCTGCATACGCTGTTGCCGATCCGGGTAGGGTTTGCTGGATCCGTAAGCAGTTCGAGTTGGAATTTTTCGGTGGCAGCTGCAAGTTGTTTGCCTTTGACATCCGAACGATTGTATCCCCAGCGTTCGTCGAGAGCATTGAAGTCCCCGAGGAGAACGAGTTCCTTCCCCTGGGCTAATCTGCAGGCACCCTGAACAAGAGCGTGGAAGTCGGTGGATTTTTGTTTCGGGGGACTATATACATTGACGATTATGATGCTTCGCCTCTCGGCCTTCTTTTTGCGCCTGAGAATTAGCTCCACTATCACATGGTCGATGTTGGTGTCTGGGATGTTGTCAAGACCAATTGCAGTTAATGCTTTGTTAATCAGGACGGCCGCTCTGCCTTCTGTCGGGCTATCGTAGGACTCATAGCCTGGGAGTATGGGTGATGTGCCAGGTTCCTGTAGCGCTATGACATCTGGTTGAGCAAGGTGTGTGTTAATGTATTGTTGGAGGAGGCTCCGCTTTTTGCGGAAGCCGCGGCAGTTCCATTGCCAGATTTCTAATGGTTCGCCAATGGGTGGGGTTGTACTGCCCATGGTTAATTCGTGTTGTGGGGAGGTGTGGTTGTCGGAGTGTTGGCTTGCGAGGCCGATGTGAGGCCGAGGTCAGCGTGTGTCAACGCCGGTGTAGAGTAGTGTTCAGGGGCAAGCGATTCCAAGCTTACTCTGAGAGGGACTTGGTCTTCCGTGGTGCGGGAGCTGCGGGTGGCCCTCTTCCTTCGTATATTACCGCCTGTTTCGGCAATTTGGGTGTCGAGGCGTGTCTCGAGGGAGTCAAGGCGGGCTCCGAACTGTGTGAGGTGTTGTGTGAAGACGATACTGAATTGTTGGGAGAGTTGTTGGGAGAGCGCAGACAGCATTTCGCGTATCTCTTCGCGTGTGACTGCGGAGTCCGTCGGGGTGGGAAGCGAGGGCGGAATCTTAGGGGTTGCGTGTCTGTTGGGGTTGTTTTGTGAGTGGCATTCGGTGGATTCCGGTGGCGATCCAATGCGCGCTATTAGGGCGTGGAGTTGAGCGCTGTCCTTAGCTTGACGCGCCTTGACGGCAGCCAGCTCCTGTTTGAGCTTGAAATTTTCTGCGAGAAGGTGTTCGTACGCGGGGGACTGAGTGTTGGGCGGAGCGATGGGTGTCGCCCCTACTGCTGGCCAGCTCACCTTGGTATCGGTGCCGGCTGAAGAAGTGAAATTGTGCTTCTCGGCAGACTTGCGAGAGGCCTGCTGGGGCTGCTGGCGTGTGGGTTGCTGCTGTTGCCCTTTGGTCTTCCGGTCCTGGTTCTGCGGCTGTTGCTGCTGGCCAGGTCCTGCAGGGGGTAGAGGAGGGAAAGACTGCGACCGCGAGTGAGAGAGGCTGCGCGAAGTCTCCCCCTCCTTGCTGAACCACCTGCGTTTGGTATTGGGTGGGTTGCGCTGAGGGTTGCGCCCACGGGGTTGGGTGGGTGGGGTGGGCCGCGGCCGCAGGGTCTTCAGTCTCTGTGAGCACTCTTTGGCACCCGTCAGGTGGCCTTCCCCACATACTTGGCATTTGGGAGCACAGGGGTGACCATCCACAGGGTCGAGGGTCCCGCACTGCCGACACACTCGAGCGTTCGGCGTAGGACACACGTCTGATCGGTGCCCCGGTTGTAGGCAGACTTGGCAGGCTTGCCGCGTCGGCTTGTAAGGGTGGCAGGCTACCTCCCCACCGTAATACAGTACATAGCGGGGGATGAGGGGGCCCTCGAAGGTGATCAAAGCGGATTTAGTAGCACCAAGCATCCGCGCACTGTGCACTCTCACCCCCTGCGTGCGCACGCGGAGGTTGGCAGTGAGTTCTTCAGGAGTAGTGCCGGGGTCTATGCCATGGATGACTCCACGCAACGTGTCTTCGGGGGCCGCCACGTAAGTGTTGAATTCGTGGGTATTCCCCCCAGTGTCAGGGTGGTGATCCGGCGGAGAACTTGGGCGGTGTCAACATGTGGCGTGCTGGCAATAATAATGTTCGATCCGGGGCGGGTGCGGATGATGAAGTGGTCACCTGTGCAATGTTGTTGAGAATCGCCTGCCACCACAATGGCTCGGGAGATTTGGTGTGTCGTGAAGTTCCGAATGGCCAGACCCTTTTTCGGCCGCATGATGATTTTTAGGTCTGTGCGTGGGAGCGGCGGCAGCTTCCGTCGTAACTGGCGCGGCTCCTTCACATGTTGTGTTCGCGCCGACGCAGCGCAGGCCGCGTCTTTCGACGCAGCGGGAGCGTTCTCCGCCGAGGCAGCCCCGGCGACGGTGTGGCTGGGAGGAACGCTTGCAGGACCGGCTGCCTGCGTTGTTTCCGCCCGAGCTTGGTCGAACTTTTTCTGGCCAACGTTGGCGTTGACGACGGGAAATCGCCAGTTTCCAGTTCGCATCGGTGTCAGTCACCGGCCCCCACGGTGCAGACGAGGTGGGCTGAAGTACTGGGGCCTCGTCGTCGCTTGCCGAGGTGAGCTCGTCGAGGTCGAGGATGTCCGTGGGGCCCAGGGGCTCGGAGGGGTTGACCGCAGGTTGCAGGCATGAGGTGGTGGTCGTGCCGGCAATCAGCGTGATGGGAGCGTCCATATTGGTGGTGGAGGGTGCCGCGTCGCCAGACCTGGTGGCCCGTACTCGCCGACGCGAACTAGGTCCACCCTTAGGCCTAGCGGGCCAACGCCCGCTTCGGATCTTCTCGAGCCGATAAAAAAAATAAAAAATGTCCTACCGGCTCGGGAAAGATGTCCGGGTGTTGCCGGATCGTGAGTTCTTGGTGGTCCGACGCAATGTCGGTGACGATCTCGAGGTAATCCGGTCAGTGAGAGCATATGTTCGGCGGAGCTCAAGCGACGCACATCCGCTCACTCCGAACGCTCTAGGGGATCTCTGCTTTGGGAACGCTTGCGAGCGGGTGAGTGAGTGAGTGAGTGAATAAACTTTATTGTAAAATAAATTAATCAGCTGGCCTCATGCGAGGCTTATCTATGGTCGGGGCCCCTATTTCAGGGCTCCGCTGGCTTCCGCAAGCCTGTTAGCTCTTCTGACCAGGAGGATCTGGTCCTCTAGGTCTGAGCTGGCCAGCAGTGCCTCCCACTGATCTCTATTTGGATTTGGTATGTGAGGTTCGATGTTGTGGCATGTACACTCCCATGTTATGTGGTACAGGGTTGGTGTTGACCCGCACCATGGGCGGGTGACCGCACGTTTTCTTTGCGAGTGCTCCACCGCCGCTTCTTAAAATTCACACACTTTAAAGCTCACGCGAATTAGCATGTATGTACGTCTCAAACACCTTTGATGCTGTCATTTGGCGACGAACGCACCCTGTAACTCGATTTTGGTAGAGTACGCACGTTTTTCATCGGTGCCTTTGTATCGCTTATCAACCGCGCTACCGCCAACGACAAACACGAACGAAAGAGGCACACAAAGCTGTTCGCTGTAAAGAGGGCTATAAGTAACCACAAGCGATAAAGAGTTGCTTTCCTAAGATGACTTTTTACACTAGACCCTTTAATTTTATCAAAAGGACTGCGCAGAATCTTTAAAAAAAAAGTTCCGGAATCAAGTTTCGGAATGACGTTCTCGCACGCAGCCTCGCGTGCCCGCGAATGCAAGCCTGTAGGCGTACCAAACGATTAAGCGCGCCGAATACACGTCCAAATACACCAAAGTACACGTACTCGCAACTTACCTCGCATAGTCGTGTGGAGGGTGTTGGTCTGAGGTTCTTCTTGCCAATTCGATGAATCCACGTCTTTCTTCTTAACCCGTCGCGCTTACCGGGCGGTATCGAGAAGAGTCGCTTGCCTTTGCTAGAAGTATTTTGGCATCCAAAGGCGCAGCAAGCCATGGTTATGGAAAATGCCTTGAAGCGACGTCGCACTTGCCACAAAACTTAGTTTAACGCATTCTCAAACTTAAACAACAAGGAAGAGCAACGGTACCAACGTGCGCTCCTCGCCAGTCGGTAGACGCGTATCAAGCGAAAATGGCGACGGAGCGTGATCGTAAACAAACGCAGCCAGCGTCCGACGGTCTGGCGGTCCACGTTATGCCATTAGGCCAATACCAACGCGGCATCGGCCTCGGACAGGGTGTGCGAGGAGGCGGCGGCATTCTTCAAAGCGTGACGCTACTTTTTAACACGAAAGTGTTTTATGCCGGGGTCCACCAAGACTTCACTGACGTATTTCCGTCACGGAAATACGTCACACGAACATACACGAACATAATACAAAGAAAGAAACCAGAAGAAAAAGTTCCACAAACATGCAAAATTTGGAAATCGAACCCACGACCTCTCGGTCCGCGACGATAGATCGCCGAGCGTTTAACCCATTGCGCCACAAACGCATTTGCAGAGAGCTACACAGACGCGCCTTATATATCTAACACTCCTCCGTGTACCCGCGCTCTTGCTCGGGGCGGTGCCGCCGCCTACGAGCAGAAAAGAGAAGTACTGCATTATGACACTAACGCGCACCGACAGTGAACGCTTCGGTGGTCTCAGCACTACGACGCCTCGATGCCAGCATTCGAAGGGACGCTGGCATCAAGAAGCACTACCAACGGCACCTAGGTGGCGTTCACCGTACTCAGCACAGCGGAGCGTGGCCTCCGCAATTAGCTCTGAAAATGTTTCTGAAGTTGATCGCGGAGGCTGCAATTACGACGCGCTGTACGCGCTGATTTGACTCGGTGACGATTCAGTTACGTGCTTTGTCTTGCGCGTTGTATTAGTGTGTCAGTTACGTGCTTCGTCTTTCGCGTTGTGCTAGCGTGTGCAGCGTAGTGCAGCTTCCATATGCACGACGGTTGCTCATGGTCATCGACGTTGGTAGTCGTGATGGAGGAGACGTGCCACCAGGCGTCAGCGTGGGTGCATCAACGCCTAAGGGCGCTTTAGCCACAAAACACCAATAGACATTATATATCAATGTGCAATAAACATTACACTACTTCTGTGAAGACACGTTTCACTTTCGTGTTCTATACCGATTCCTATATAAGAGGGATCAACCACATTTTTTTTATATAGGGGCTTTAGTCTCAACCAGCTTCTCGCCTCGCAACGTTTTTATATAAATACACATTTGGTGGTGCAGCTAAACGTCGCCTCTTCTCCCTCCCTCCCGTCCCCCCACGGCCTTTCTCGCGACGGAAGAAGTCGCGTTTGCGCTCTATATATGGTGATTGTACAGGAGAAAAGAGACGCTTAATTTTGCAGCCCTTCAGGGAGCATGGCGCAGAACGCACGTTTGCTCCCCGACGTGCGTTCGCTCCCCATGAAAGCACGTGTCCCTCGCACCCTTTCAATCGCACATACAGCGTCTAGGGAGCCTACATGCAATGCCGGCGTTGCATGTAGGCTCCCTAACAGAGTCCGGAGCGCGGCGACGATTTCATCGCCGTTGACGTCATACGGAACCTCATGGCGACGGCGACGATGACGCCGACGGCATAAATTCGCTTTGGAGAGGCCATATAATTACCATCGCAATAAAAAAAAAACACAGCATATCCACAAAGTGAATGATGATGAGTGGGCGAAGCACCGGGGGATCATTCGGGTAAACCACAGCTACGGACGAGAGATAAAGAGAGCGCGCGTCGGGAACGAGAGAGAAAATTACACCATCTTCCCGTAGGGGAACCCTGAGTAGTATGCGAAGCAGCCATGGGGTAGACTCAAGGTAGTTTTATCAGCTGTATAAACTTGCACATGTAGCAGCACCAGCAACGCGAAGAACTGTTGTCGACGCCGTCGGCGTTTTGCCCGCGTTCGCATCGAACGCGTGCAAAGTGGAACCGCAACCGGAAGTGGAACCGGAATTGGAAGTGGAAGCGGAACCGGAACGCCATCTAGTGAACACTTCATAAAACTACAGGTGGCTACGGACACACAGCGCCATCTATTGAGCAATTCATAAACTAGAGGTGGCTACATACTACTACTACTACTACTACAGAGGAGGGAATGACCCACACCCTAAGGAGCTTCGCCCCTAAAAAACACTGCATATCCACGAAGTGAAGATGAGTGGGCGAAGCCCCGGGGGATCATTCGTGCAAAACGCCGGAAGCGTTCTCCGGAGCTTCGCGTACATATATATATATATATATATATATAGCGCTTATGTAGCCCTTGTGTAGCGCAGCGCCCCTAGTCGTCTCCATGCAAACCAGAGCTACGGACGGACAACGGACTACGAGGGACAAGGCTCGGCCCTAAGGTGCTTCGCTCCTAAAAGTTGAGAAATGCTCGCATTATTTCTGTATTTTAAGTCCTTGCGCCTGCGAACCTATGAAGAACACGATGTGACTTACATTAAGGGCGTAGGAAAGCAAGTCTACGTATTCTTGTGCGCAGACGACCTTACTGTCGGCTTTCCAAGAATCCTGCTCAGCCGCCATCTTGTTTGGACAGGAAAGTAGCATTCATCGATTCTGACTTCAATGCTGTCTTCCGCGAAGCTGTCTACTTTGACGCCTTCGTGAGAATTCGAACGAGACTTAAGATGGCCGCTGTCCACTTAACCGTCTACTTTGCCGTCTTATAGGAGAGTATTCGAACACAGCGTCTAATTATACTGCAGTGTCTAGAATATACTTAGCAGTGTGCCGATCGCCGAGCGTTTCCAATGGTAGACACTGGCACCGCCGGTGATGCCTTCCGCCGCAGGCCACCAGACGGCGACCCTCTTTGGGACTGAGTAGGGAGGCTCCCTAGGACCGAGCTAACCGAGCGGCGCAGCGCTTGAGACGCGCGTGCGTCGCTAGCGCTTCGGATGCGCGTTCGTCGTTCGTAAGCGCAGTCGGTTGCGGCGCGTTGTTGCTTTCGAGCAAGTAGAGTATGGTGCCTCCGCATGTCATAGCTGGGTTCTTTTCTGTGCGCGCGGTTCGCACTTGTGTCGGTTCATGGGCCGAACCGCGATGTCGTCGCAGAAAACAAGGCGTAATGACGGCACCTGTTTTGTCCCATATTGTACGAGTGGATACCGCTCAAACAACGAGGGGGTCTCATTATACAACACGCCTGCTGACCCCGAACATTTAGCCGAGTGGGAGAAGAATATAAAGAGGGCAGATCGAAGACTAACTCCGACGCTTGTTGTTTCTGAGGAACACTTTAATAATTGCAACTCAATATTGAGCGCGAGTTCGAAATTACAGTCGATGGTGTATCGCCCATGAAAATTTGACCTGTTTAATTACCGTCAGTAGCAATAAGTGCCGTCAGGTGATTAAGCAGATCAAGTAAATTTATGGTAATTAGCTACAAATTGGTGGGAATTTAGCATTTGTGGACATGTGTCGCATATAATAGTTTAAAAAAAAGCTATACTTCTTTCTCGGAAACCACGTATTTATTTATTGGTATTTTTCGAAGGAACACCCGGTATCGTGTAGCGTATTAATGATAACTGTGCGTACGATCGTTTGTAAGTGCAACGAAATCATATTTTTCGACTACGCTTTGCACCTCAACCAACGTTCCGCAGCACGAAACGGGCTGGGACAGCCCATCGGCGTCTCTCGCAAATGCGCGCGTTGGCTAGAGACGCCGCTCGGTATATAGCACGGTCCCTACGGCTATCACCGTCCGGTGGCTACCGGAGGAAGGCATCATTCTCCGTTAGGGAGCCTGCATGAAAGCGCTTGCATGTAGGCTCCCTACTCCCGCAGTGCGTAGTCAACGTGGTGGCTTCCGGACGTGGAGCCGCCGTGGTGTCGGGGAAGCATGCTCGTCTCGCACCCTGGTGGCCCGGGTTGGATTCCCACCCAGAGCTAAATTTACCAAGTTTTATTTTCAAGGCCATTCATTTACGTTGTTTACATAATCTCCCTGAGAAACGTGACGCCAATCCCAGCATCTATGACGTGTTTTAATTGCGAAGCCTCTCTTGGGTGAACGTTTTCCACTTTGACAGCATCTATCTATCTATCTATCTATCTATCTATCTATCTATCTATCTATCTATCTATCTATCTATCTATCTATCTATCTATCTATCTATCTATCTATCTATCTATCTATCTATCTATCTATCTATCTATCTATCTATCTATCTATCTATCTATCTATCTATCTATCTATCTATCTATCTATCTATCTATCTAGCCGCCTACATCTTGGTGCTCTCATGGTCGTTTTAATTGGCATAGTATCATAAGCGGGTATGACGAACATAAATGATAGGCCATGACATGAATATCGTAACATGTAGGTCATGTAGGTCATGAAACTGCCACCTTCGTCTTGGTGCTCTGATGGTCGTTTCGTTAACTTGGTATGTAACTGAAATGGGTATTTAGTGAAGGAAAAACTAAAGGATCATGGTAGACATTATGAGCATGACTAAGCAAAAATGGCAGTGACCCAGTGAAAAAAGTCTTATTACTCACAAACCATTCAAATGGGTTCGGACATGGGTACTAAGTGAAGGAAACACTAAAGATGACGGTAGAAGTCATGAGCATGACTAAGCAAAATTACTTAGCGCAAAATGATTAACACTCACAAACCACTGAAATGAGTTCGGACATATCTACTACGTGATATTCATGAGCAT
Organism: Dermacentor silvarum; assembly: GCF_013339745.2. NCBI lineage: Eukaryota > Metazoa > Arthropoda > Arachnida > Ixodida > Ixodidae > Dermacentor > Dermacentor silvarum. The sequence continues at coordinate 111,660,935 of NC_051159.1, read as the reverse complement.
GACTCAGCAAAAACGACATTGACTCAGCGAAAAGAGATTAACACTCTAAAGCCACTCTGAAATGGATTCGGACAGAAATGATAGGTCATGACATGAATGTCACGACATGCGTGTCATGAGGTCATGGAACAGCTACCTACGTCTTGGTGCTCTTATGGTCGTTTTGTTAAATTGGTCGGCTCCCTGCACTCTTCTTCGCATAACATAGATTGCCACAGGGCGTGGAATCTGCCGGCTCTTTACTCTCTGCGCCATCGGCCTTTTTTGGAACCATCACTCGGAGACGACGCCGACGACGCCTGATTTCCGCGTAATGGGGTATATAATGCTTTGGCATTAATTATGTGCTCTCAATCTAGAGAGAGCTTAGTCATAGCCTCCTATAAAGATTCGAGAAAAAAATATGTTCAGCTGCCTTTCGCCAACAATATTACTACAGTGTTGCGGTAATGGAGAGTATCACTATTATACATACGAGTGAGCGTCTGGCGCATGGTAAAACTAATTCGTGAGTATTCTCTTGCGAGTAAAAAAAAGCGAAAGCTTGCACTAGGCCGCGCAAAGCTCACGACACAGCGAAGCTGGCCGATTGTTGGCGTCTGTCGGTGGTAGCTAGATTAGACTTGGCTATGCCGATGTTTAAACTTGGTTGTAGCTGGGCCTATACTCATCTACGTCATCTGTGCTAGTACTGGAAAGGCTGCGGTAGTACTGGAAAGGTGCGGCGCGCCATCACAATACCGCCAAGCTATCACCACCACCTCAGTTGGTATGACGTCATGCTCCCTCGCACCGGACGCAAACAATCGGCCAGCTTCACTGTGTCTTTAGCTTTGCGCTGGCGTAGTGCAAGCTTTCGCCATTTTTTTTTCTGCTGGCTCAGCGCGCCGCGGAGAGAAGAGAGGCTGGGCTCGGGAAGGCAGGGAGCTGGTGAGGAGGAGACCGCGTGCGCATGTGCCACGCCACCCTCCTGGTTGCCATGGCTATGGCGCGGCAGTTTCTTGATACGAAGCACTCATTACGGCTGGCTTAAACAGCTTCGCTGTTAAAAATAACAGACGAATCTGCCTGATCACGAACGCATTTGAGATTTGGTTGTTCTTTGCATTTTCGAAGGCTTCCTTACGGGGCTGCGAGGCTGAGCTCGTAGTTTCAATTATGCATGTCCTGTTCGGCTTCAACTTATCTCACGTGATTGTCTGTTTCAAAAAGGAAATAATTAGAAGAATATGTACTGTGGGGATGCGCGACTCTCACGCGTCCCCTGATGTTGTTTTCCCCGCATGGCTCCCGTGATCCGGCTTCGCCGCGTAGCTTTACGGCGGCGGAGTTGCGGCGCATTGCGAGAGATGGCGCGAGTGTCGCGATGCTAACGCCACCGATCGGTGGGGTGACTTGGGAGCGAAAGGTCGAAGGCGCTTTCTCTTTGGCTTGGGATCGGCGACCAACACGCACGGACGCTTCGCGCGTGCGCCGGCCCGCTTCGCGGGACCGTCTCGCGAGGCTAAGAGCAGGACACCGGTATGGTCGAACACGGACATGCCACCGTTCGCGTGACCGTACACGTGAACGACTAGGCAATGGTGTCATAGCATGGGGCGAACATATTCGCTCGCTATCCGGTCGCGGTGAGTCTGACTTCCTCGATTTGTCGCACGCCCATGTGAATGTTCTATTGGTAGTAATTCGGCTAGTGTATATTAGTGTATGAAAGGTGCAATAAATGTCCTTGTGATTGTTTACACTACTGTGTTGTCGTTCATTTGTCCCAAGAGCACATGTGAGACCCCACAGTACCAAGGCTTCGTCGTTCAACGTTACCATTCTTTTTTTCTAATTAGGGGGGCCCAGAGCCTTGAGGCCGCCATGCGGCCCTTTAAGCTTATGTGTTCTCTACTTGGTCGCAATGCAGGGCGACAATATGAAGTGTAAGCACAACAACCAACTTAAGAAATAGCGCTACTGCGCGTTTAATTAATTTTATCCTGTATACATTAAAGGAGCACTGCTTTTCTGCCGTGTACAATGTTCGGGGCCATATCTACCGTTTGCCTCTACCCTATCGTGGATGACAGATTCCGGGGGTAGACGCTTCTGCTCCTGCAGTCGACATGATGAATCGAAGAGCGGCTAGTGCTGCTGCGTGATCTGACACCCAAGATCGAGTCCCTGAATGGAGGACCCTATATCCGGGTCACGCAGCACGCCGACACGTTGTTTGCTAAACTTAATGCGGCCTGAATTGCATGAGACGGTGCCTTCGGACACAGGGTTGGAGTGGCATGGTGCCGGCAGCTGCACGTTTCGAGTATGGTTTCTCTGTTGAGTTTGTCGTGGAACGAAGAGAAGTTCTGGAACACCGCGCCGTGTTGGAGAACAGGCATAAATCTTGTTTGAGACGCCGGAAAAATGCAAGAAGTAATACTGGTCATGGTCGCAGTCCACCATGGGCTTCATTGGAAGTGCAGTCCTGGTGTCCAAGAGAACTTTGGCAGAAGGGCGAGCACATCTCGAAGGCGGGTTCGGGTTAGATTGCAATTTACGAGCTTGTCAAACGTATCCACTTGTAATGAATTTCCAGAATGACACTAGTTTGGAGATATGCACCATAAAACTCACAATAAAATGCACTGTTCTTCCACTTACTTTTCTACCAAAATGCTTTTTATACATTGAAGCACTAAGGTAACTGGAACGCGCATGTACATCGTCGCACACTTTGGGAAATCACACTGTCATGAGCGGCGATCCTGTGGTCGGTGCTTGGACGACGACGACGATGTGGCTTTCTGGTGTGCACCCGCTCGCCTTACCATTGCTGTAGCGTTGTACGCCTTACCTTGTAAATATATCCATTGTATATACTATAATCGCCCCGTAACATCTTTGGTGGACGTGCGGGGTAAGCTCGCTACAACACCGGGAACGGGAACTTCGCAGTGGACGGCGGGTTGCTGCCACCACAATGACCGACCAAGCGACCCAGTGTGAGCAAGGCCCGTCACCGGTCATTCTCTTGCCCCCTCGTGATCCCGGGACATTCAACGGCACAAGCGGCGTGGACGTCGGTGAATGGCTAGCAATATATAGAGCGCGTCAGCCGCACTAACAAGTGGGACCCGACGATAATGCTTGCGAATGTCATCTTCTATTTGCGGGACACTGCGCCACTCTGGTTCGAGACGCATGAGGCAGATCTGACAAGTTGGGACGTCTGTAAGTAGAAATTAAGCGATATATTTGGGAGACCTATCGGACGACAACTAGCGGCCAAGCAGGAACTCGCAATTCGTGCTCGGACGTCCACAGAGCCGCCCATCTCCTATATTCAGGACGTATTGTCTCTGTGTCACAAGATCGACAAGGACATGCCTGAAGCGGATAAAGTGGGACATGTACTGAAAGGCATAGCCGATGACGCGTTCAATCTGCTACTGTGTAAGAACTGCTCTACAGTGGAGTCGGTCATCGCTGAATGTCGTCTTTTTGAGCAATCCAAAAGTCAGCGTATCACTCACCGCTTCGACCGACTTCCCAATACGGCTGCCATGACCTCATGCGAAGGTTTAGCCACGCTTCGGCAAGCGAAAGCTCCAGAAAACGTCACCAAGATCGTCCGTCAAGAACTCGAGGCCATGGCACCCGTTACCCCTCATGACGGTATGCAAAGCAACAACCTGGCTACAATTTCTCTAATTCAGGCAGTTGCTCGCCAAGAGGTCACGAATATGGGCATTTTACCCGCCTTTGATAACGGTAATAATGCTACCAACTTGGTCTCCCCTGTCGCCGCTTCTTCAAGACTGAACATGACTTTCAGGCCACGTTATCGAAATCCAGCCGATTGGCGCACACCTGATGACCGGCCCATCTGCTTCACATGCTCTAGGATTGGGCACATCGCCCGCCATTGCCGCAGCCGCTGGCCCACGTCCTGCCGACCTAATCCTAACAATCGCCCGGACCGTGCACCATATGCTCCGTCCTGAGGCCTCAAGTGCTGAACGTCCTTCTAGGAAAAACCGGATCAGCCGCTGCGGTTTCGGGACTTTCGCCCCAGCGCCGAAAATCTCGCTCGCCCCAACCTCGCCGCTCTCGGCCTCCCTTTGACCACCTCTCGGAAAACTAGCCAGTGCAGCTACCTGAGGTGACGCTGCATTTACGACCTGGCCTGAAAATCCTCTGATTGTCCCTCATACCCGATGCAACCTTCTTGAAGTTCTCGTTTATGGTATGGGAGTTACAGTTCTTGTTGATACCGGCGCACACATTTCTGTAATGAGCTCGAGCCACCGGCGCCGCCTCCACAAAGTACTGACGCCCGCGGCTTCACCTACCGTCCAAGTAGCCGACGGAATTACACCTTCCGTGCTTGGAATGTGCGCTGGACGCATCACCATTTCTGGTCGCCAAACATTTGTTCTTTTTGCTGTTATAGAACAGTGCCCCCATGACCTCAACCTTGGAATCGACTTTCTGTCCACCCACGCTGCCCTTATCAACTGCTCCGCGGGACTTCTCCGGCTAGAACTTCCTTCGTGCTCCCAAACGTCGATGCCGGCCCACCCCGCCTACGCTCCGTCGAGTTTGTTCAAATGCCTCCGCAAGCCGCAATATACGTCCAGCTTTCAGCCTTTCCGCCCCTACCCGACGGTGACTATGTTGCCTGCCGTATCCTGAGGTCGCCATGATACGCAACGTCGTGCTCCCCTATACGGTGGTGACAGTTACAAACAACCGCACCTCTTTTACCATCCTAAATTTTGGCTTCTCGATGCAATTTCTTCCTCGCGGCATATCACTCGCTCATCTGACCGCATTCGCCGGCCACACGGTTTCTGCCCTGACCACAGAACCTCCACCGGCTCTTTCACCGTCGTCATCGCAGTCAGGTTCGTCCTGCGACCACTTCGCCCGCTTGATATCAGGAGACCTACCTCGCTTTGGCACAGTCCGCTGCCCTTCGCCGCGTGCTGTTTTCCTACCAGGATATCTTTGACTTTGGTGACCGTCCTCTGGGCCAGACTTCCGTCGTCGCCCATCGCATTCATACCGGTGATGCGAGTCCTATTCACTGACGGCCTTACCGTGTGTCAGCTCCGGAGCGTGCTGTCATCCAACAGGAAGTGGAGAAAATGCTGGGCAAAGGCATAATTGAGCCCTCATGCAGTCCTTGGGCCTCGCCCGCCGTACTGGTAAAAAAGAAGGACAATAGCTGGAGAATCTGTGTAGAATATCACCAGCTCAACCAGATTACCAAGAATGATGTGTATGCTCTACCGCGTATTGATGACGCACTGGACTGCTTGCACGGCGCCAGATATTTCTTTTCCATCGACCTGCGCTCAGGATACTGGCTTATCGCTGTGGACGACCAAGCCCGCGAGAAGACCGCCTTCGTGACTCCTGATGGCCTCTATCAATTTAAAGTGATGCATTTTGGCCTATGTAACGCTCCTGCTACTTTAGAGTGCATGATGGACTCACTTCTTCGAGGCATCAAGTGGTCCATATGCCTTTGCTACCTGGACGATGTTATCGTTGTTTTGACTACTTTTGAAAGCCATCTCACTCGCCTGTCCACCGTGCTTGATGTTTTTCCCTGTGCTCGTCTTCATTTTAACTCGTCGAAATGTCGCTTTGGGTACTGTCAAATCTGCGTCCTCGGCCACCTTGTTAACGCTGGAGGCGTCCAGCCAGACCCTGACAAAAATCCGCGTGGTTAGTCAGTTCCCTACTCCACGTTCGGCCAAGGACGTCCGCAGTTTTCTTGGCCTGTGCTCGTACTTCCATCGGTTTGTCCAGAACTTCGCGGAAGTTGCCCGCCCTCTCACTGACCTACTCAAGCAGGACGTCGTTTTCACTTGGGGTCGTGAACAAGCGGACGCCTTTTCATCGCTCGTTGCCATCCTTACGAACCCACCTGTTCTAGCATATTTCGACCCGTCAGCCACCACGGACGTTCCTACCGACGCCAGTGGCCACGGTATAGGCGCCGTCCTTGCAACAGCAGCACGGCTTACACCGTGTGGTCGCCTATACAAGCCACCTTCTGTCGCCGTTGGAGCAAAATTACTCCATCACAGAACGCGAGTGCTTAGCTCTCGTCTGGGCCATCGCAATATTCCGACCGTACTTGTATGGCAGGCACTTCTCAGTTATTACAGACCACCATGCACTTTGCTCGCTTTCCTCGCTCAGGGACCCCACTGGTCGCCTTGGCCGTTGGGCACTACGCTTGCAAGAGTACTCATTTTCTGTGTTCTACAAATCTCGACAGCTTCACCAAGACGCTGACGGCTTGTCGCGTTGCCCGGTCGATCCCCCTGATGCACTGAAAGATGAACCTGAGACCTTCGTTCTGGCCATTACAGACTTAGTCCTCATAGCTGACGAACAGCGCCGCGACTCATCTTTGCGACTATTATATAGACGGTCTCAACTCACCCCACCCTGATACTTCCCTACGGATGTTTGTGCTGCACAACGACACCTTACACCGCTACAATGCCCGGCCTGACGGCGCTGAGCTCTTGCTTGTTGTTCCCGCGCATCTTCGCTCTGCTGTTTTGCGCCAGCTTCACGATGCACCGACCGCCGGACACCTAGGCGTGTCACGCCCGTATGATCGCATCCGTAGGCGCTTCTTTTAGCCTGGTCTCTTCCATTCTATGCGACAGTACGTTGCGGCTTGTGACCTCTGCCAGAGACGCAAGACTCTTGCCCTACTGCCTACTGGCAGCATTCAGCCCCTTGATACCCTTGATGAACCATTTTTTCGGGTGGGACTCGATCTTCTAGGGCCTTTCCCCATTTCAACCATTGGAAACTGATGGGTTGCAGTCGCTACTTCCTGTGCTACTGATGTAGCCGATTTTATTGCTCACGACATCATCCTGCGCCACGGTGCTCCTCGTCAGTTAATCATGGACCGCAGCCGCTGATTCCTGTCTAAAGTAGTCGACGACATTCTTCGTTCCTGCTCGGCCAACCACAAGTTCCCCAATCACAAGTTCGCCACAAGTTCATCCACAGACAAACTGCCTTACTAAACGCCTCAACCATACTCTCACAGATATGCTTGCTATGTGTACGTGTCTGAGGACCACCGAGACTGGGACATCAAGTTGCCTTTTCTGACCTTCACCTATAACTCTTCTCGTCATGACACAGGTGGCTACTCACATCTTTATCAACTGTTTGGCTACGACCCACCATTGCCCATGGACACCATACTTCATGCTCACGCAGACATATCTTCTGCCTATGCTAGTGATGCTCTTGCCCGTGCTGACATCGCCCGCCAGGTTTCCCGCGATTGCTTATCGTCTTCATAGATCAATAAAAAATGTCTGTAAAACCGCTGACACCGGGAGGTGAACTTCCCTCCAGGATCACTCGTCTTGCTGTGGTTCCCGTCACGTCGCGTTGGCCTATGCGAAAAACTCCTCACCCGTTATGCTGGCCCTTACCGCGTCGTACGCAAAGTCACTAATGTGATATATGAAATCGCTCCGCTAAATCCTAAGTCAGCCTCTGCAACAATCGCGAGTGATACCAACAATCGCCTTAAACCGTACCACTCTCGGCCCGGGTCCTAATTGCACCGGAACGGTGCTTCTGCCGCCGGCGGGTAATGTCCCGAGCGGCGATCCTGTGGTCGGTGCTTGGACGATGACGACGACGACGGTGTGGCTTTCTGGTCTGCACCCGCTCGCCTTACCATTGGTGTAGCGTTGTGCGCCTTATCTTGTAAATATATCCATTATATATATAATCTCCCCGTAACAATATCTCGAAGCTGGTGTTCTCCTGGAAATTCATTTCAAGTCGATGCGTCTTGCAAGCTCACCGGCTACAATTCGTAAATTTGTCAAGTAAATATCTAAGAAGTTCATTAGTCAATTTTTGTTAATTTGTTGAATATGCGTTTTGATTGCTCGTGCTGCTAATGTCCACCTCTTCGAATAACCCAGCTCAATAAGAATTATGCTACCTGCCACAGGCGATCTTCAACAATTCCGTAAGACTTAAAAATGAACACCCTGTATAAAAGGAGGCACGAAGGTTTAGCGGTGCTCTCGGAGCAGGCTATTAGCGGTAGAGCGCTGTAAGTGCAAACCCCCTGTCAACTGTGCGCTTGAGTCAGCCTCTTGTGCGGTAAAACAATTAAACAAATGCAGGAAAAATAGTTTTGCGTTTGATACAAATAGACAGGCACCCATGTTCCAATGAACACATTTTAAAGAAGTGAACAAGATAAAGCACAGCGCTGGTGCGCGTTTATTTCGCCCTGATGGGTGTGCAATAGTTCATGACTGATATGGCGCTACGCCTATCAATTGCAGTCACCTGGGTGACTGGCCGCCACACAATTTGGCGGCGTCAAAATGCAGCCCTACGTGCTTCTGCCGCCGGATCCGAGATGATGGGCCGGAGGCTGGAGCTGGGTGCTGAACGATCGCTCCTTCCAGCTGACGTCCGCAGCAGAGGAGCGCCTCGGCCCGGTCACGCAGCACGCAGACACTGCCGACACGTCATCAGAAGGCAAGGCAGGTCTGCACCGTGTCACCTGACAGTGGTGGCTGCGGGACCAATGGTGGGACGGTGAGTGCCGCAAGCTGCTCGTCCGAGGTCGCTTCCCACTCGATGTTGTCGCGGCACGCCGAGAACTTCGAGGACATCACGGCTTGTTCAAGAACAGGTGACGATCGCCGTTGGAAGAGCTGTAGGAATAGACAGGTAGTACTGGCCATGGCAGCACTGCACCGTGAGCTCCATTGGAGGCTGTAGGCCTGTTGCCCGAGACCCCGGTGGCGGAACGGTGGACTGGACCCGAAGGTTTGCTCGAGATTTGGTGCGTTGAAACCCGCTCGGCGCAGCTCGATCTCGCGTGGCCATCCACTCGGGCGCTCGGGGATTGCTGAAAGCCGTGGTGTGACGTAGAGGCACTGCGTTTCTTCTCATCTGGCGTCCTTTTACGAGAGCTTCGGAATCCACGATTTGGAACGACGGCTCGCTGAACTTGCACGCGGCAGCCCTCGTGAGCGTGCGCCACCCGCTCTCGTGTACCGTGAGAGAAGAGGATGAAGGCGGTGTGCGAGTTTTTGGCCAATCCTCATTGAAATGCATTAGTTTTATGGCTAAGGAAAAGTCTTTATTATTTACAATACCATGCAGGCTTTAATCTCTATCTTCCGATTCTAACTTAGCCAGCATAAAATCGACCTTCCCGGTTCCTGGCCAATCCCCCATAGTGGGTATGTGCCAGTATGTCCAAAGAATGTACATCTACCTGTACATCCGTTGTAGGTATGAGCCACTCATAGAAGAAACCAAACCAAACCAACCAAGGCTGCAGTGTAATAACAGTCGATTTATTGAAATATCGAGGAGATATCATGCATGGAAAGCTAAATTGGGGCTTTTTGTACGCAGTGCCTCACGACTTCGAGTGTACCAAAAAGCTGGAACAATGCCAACATTACACATATTCATGAGAAGGGAGACGTTAAAGAATTGAAGAACTGTAGTCCCATTAGATGGGTTTCAATATTGTATAAAACATTCACCAAGATAATTTCTAATAGAATGGAGGAAACACTAATTGACTTCAATCAACCAAGAGAACAGGCTGGCTTCAGGAAGGGGATATCCTACAATGGATCACATCCATGTCATCAATCAGGTAATCGAGAAATCTGTGGAGTACAAGAAACCTCTCTATATGGCTTTCATAGATTATGCAAAGGCATTTGATTCAGTAGAGATACCAGCAGCCATGAAGGCATTGCATAATCATGGAGTACAGCATGCATACGTGAATATCTTGGGAAATATCTACAGAGAGTCCACAGCTACATTGCTTCTCCACAGGACAAGTAGAAAGTAGGCGCGGGTAGTAGAAGCGATGCGGAAGTCAGAGCGGTGACGTCACAACACCTGTGCGAAGCTCCTCGAAGCCAGGCGAAGCTGTGCCAAGTGGTTGCTAGGCAACTCAGTGACGTCATAGCTCGGCGGAGTTTCTGCGAACGATTTGTAGCCGAACCTCGAGCTTAAACGGCTACGCTGTTAAAAAAAATGGAGCTGGGCAGGCCATGTAATTCGTAGGGTAGATAACCGGTGAACCATTAAAATTACAGAATGGGTGCCAAGCGAAGGGAAGCGCAGTCGACGACTGGCAGAAAACTAAAGTGGCAGACAACAGATGCCACTCGCTCTTTGAATCGGTACAAGCGAAACTTTAAAAGATTACTGCGCAAAACGGCGCACCAGTGTAAGAAGCGCGCAGTCGTTTTCGGCGACAAACACGTCCCGAACATAACTCGCTCGAAATGGTAAAAGCCGCGACAGCACGCAAAGAGTAAACAACAAATTGATAACAGTGTTTATGCTGTGAAAACCGGTTTCTGTCAAAAAGCAAATCATGTTGATGTGCTAATAAAGTTTTAGAATAGGGGCCCCCAACGTTTGGGGCCCCAAAGAGCTTTGCGGGTGTTAGTGTTGGGTCATAAATATTGAAATAAAGTATATTTTATGATAAGAGTAATTTAGATTTACGTGTTTAATTACAATTCAGAACTAATTATATTAGCAGCAAGCAACTTGTTGCGGTTAGTTTTGAGTAACCAACTTTACATACCTTCACGCAGCCAAGTCTATCAGTGTTAGGCCTACGAACCATGAATTCGGAATCAGCGGTGTCTAATGAATCAATCCTCATTACACATGTTAGTTGAGAGAAAGCGATAACCGCCATCACTTCTCCTAGCTTACGAACTTCACGCGTTACCACGAATTGAGCCCAGTCAAACCCGCGTCCTCCAGCCAGCAGCGCGACACCTCACCTGCTAAGTTAACACGGCAGGTGAAGTTCATGTGACGAGGCGCACTGATGTCATCGTGGCAAACATTGTTTCAATATTATCAAAATGAGTATCTGCATCCGTGACATTACGGGCAAACCATCTAAAAGTAAAGGCACCAGAACCCACCTTTGGCTCATGGTCTTGCTCCCATTATTTTTTATACGTTCTTGCATACTTGGAACACTTCCCCATGTTTGGATTCTCCTCTCTGAGGAGGATCCGATCTTACGTCCAACCTATCGAAATGAATCTATAATGTAAGCACGAACAAAAATTTATCTAGCAGGTGAAGGAAAATGGATGTAAAGCTTCGCGCGAGATACGTGGAGTAGGTCGAAAGCTGTGCCCGGCGAGATACTTCATCCAGAGTTAAGACATGGCCATGAACACACTGGGGCGTGTCATCCACCCGTGCTTCCATTCTTTCATGTCGGCGCCCCGATCGCCCGACGGCCCGGACCCTATGTTATTGCTCTCCCTTCCTGAGCATACCCATGTTAGTACAGTGTACTGTGAAAAACCCACTACTCCCAGGTTCATCCCCATGCTAGGGGATCGGGTGCATAACAGTCACGCGGGGTGTAAGTTTAAGTGCATCAAAGATCAAAGCCACCGGCTCAGACAACGGCGCAGAGAGGGAAGCGAATGGAAGGGGAGGGGCGGTCATTTCGCGCACGTACACATGCACAATCGTGCTGCCGGCTCAGCCAGCTAAAACAAAGCCTGCGATATATGATTCTACCCGATCAAAGCGACCTCTGGAGCGTGGATTAGGGCGCCACTTATAGCCCAAACAAAGCCAAGTCGCAGATTTCAGTAGCCCAAATATAGCCACATAGCCAACTCGTCCATGTCGACGCCAAAAATTTTTCCCTGTTGCCCAATTTGGCTATATATAGCCAAACCTGGCAACACTGCTAGCGCGGGACAGGGGTAAATGGAGATCGTAGGGAGATGCCTTCGTCCTGCAGTGGAAATAATACCCCTGACACACGGGCAAAAGTAAAGTCCTTTGCAGGAAACGCCTTTTGTTACTTCGAAGGAGCCTTTGCAGAAAGGAGTTGCGCCGATGACACACGGCAGCGCACTAACTTCTTTAGGTGGTTCCTCAAATGAACGCCCCACACACACACAAAAAAAAAAGCTCTGCTTGTTAAAGCAGCCAGAGAGAAAACATTTACAAGCTGCGCGTGTAGATTACATTTAGTGATTGTAGAACCTAAAAACATTTTTTCCCATTTTTCATGGCTTATAATGCGCATATTCGGAATTCAACATGGCGGCGCTAGCGACGTGGTGCGAGCGTTTGAGGGTATAGCTAGAATAAATCTTCATTGTTCGACAATTCGCATTACCACTAAAATTTAAACATTTTGCAAGGTAAAAATACTTACGGGGCACCATAGTTATGTAACAGGTTTTCTTCTATTGATAAGTTGTGCACGCTGTATGCGAGCGTATACCTTTCCACTCGAAAAGTAGATGCCCGATCTTCTTTCCCGCAAAGGATCTTTGCCGGAAGGGAGATACTCCTTTGTCGTGTGTCACTGCGCTTGAACGCCTTTCCGGTAGATGTACCCTTACCTAAAGGACTTTAGGAGTGCCCGTGTGTCAGGGGTATAAAAATAGGCTGATGATGATGCGCCAGCATACATTCCTCTTCATGCGTCGTAGCTTGCGGTCTATCGCTTCAACGGAAACTGGGCGGCGAATGCACAGCGCATACAAAGGTCAGAGCCGTGTAGAGATCGGTTTCAAGATACGGTGCGTGCGACAGCACGCACCGTATCTTGAAACCGATCTCTACACGGATCTTTGCGCCGGTGCGTGCGGCAGCACGCACCGGCGCAAAGTACAAGCGAGTTGTGGGCACAGTAGAAACTGCCCTCCCCCCCCCCCTCCCTCCCGTAGTGCCTTCTCGCTTTCCTCCTTTCGCGTGGGAGATAAAGTGGCCAGTTCCCCTTGCGCCCGGTTGCAAGATACGCATTTGGTGCTGTAGCGCTGCGTCGCCCCCCTCCCTCCATCCCATACCTCCCTCCGTGACGGAAGTCGCGTTTGCTCTCCGCCGTGCGTTCGGTCTCCGTGATAGCGCGCGTCCCCCGCGCGCTTTCACTCGCACATACGGTGCGCGGCGACAATTTTATCGCCCCTGGACTTAACACGGAACCACACGGCGATGGCAACGCCGATGGCAGAAATTCACTTGAAGTGTCCATATAATTGCTATTGCCATAAAATTAAATCTGTCCGTTAACGCTTCGCTTTAAAAAGATTTTGCAGTTTCACCTGTAGGGCAAAGCATTGGCAGCGATGGCAAGGGTCAGAAGTTAGGCAAGGGTCACTTAAAAGAGTCACAAGTTATTTTGTCACAACCTGATTTTGCCACAAAAGTGGCTTTATGACAGTATTGTTAATGGGGTTTGAAATTTATCGTGGGTATTGTATATACATCAGATGCACGTAGCTCAGCATGCGGTCTTACGTCAAGAAAAGAGGTGCCGTCAATGCCAGCAATTAGTATCGGAAGGCAAAGTCTAACGCCCTCGTGAACTGTACGCTTGTATGCGCATTTTGTGCGTGCAATTAATTATGCACACGTGGAAATAAATTAAGGGGCTCATCTTTGAAGTTAATGCACATTAGCCGCGGAGATCACATGACAAATGAAGAGAAACAATTAACGCATAGCGCTAGTGCGCGTTTATTTCACCCTCTCAGGTGCGCTATAGCTCATCGATGATATGGCTCTACGCCTATTATTTCCAATCACTCGGGTGACTGGACACATCAGCGTTGGCAGCGTCAAAACGCGGTGGTGCCTGCGTCTGCTGCCAGGATCAAGTCCACGCGCCGAAACTGGGAGCTTGCTGCTGCACGATCCCGCGTTCCAGATGACGCCCATATCGGAAGAGCTTCTTGGACCGGTCACGCAGCACGCAGACATGCCGCCACGTGATCAGAAGGTAGACCCGGACGGCGCCGCGTCACCAGACCGCAGTAGCTGTGGGCCCAGCGGTGGGATGGTGAGTGCCGCCGGCTGCTCGTCCGAGGTCGGTATCCGCTCGATCTCGTCGCGGAACGTCGATAACTTCGAAGGCATCACGCTGTGTTGGAGTATAGGCGCGATCGTCGTTGGAAGAGCTGTAGGAACTGAATGGGGGTACTGGCCATGACAGCAGTGCACCGTGAGATCCATTGGAGGAAGTAGTCTTGTCTCTTGAGGCAACGTTGGCAAAAGGGTGAGCTGGTTGGGAGCGTTTGCTTGCGTTGTGATGCCTCGAAATGCGCTCGACGCAGTTCCGTCTTGCGTGGCCATCCACTCGGAGATCGCTGAAGGCCGAGGTGTGAGGCTGCAGAACCGTGCTTCTTCTCCTCTGGCGTATTTTTTCGATGGGTTCAAAATCCACAATTTGAACGACAGCTTGCTCAGATCGCTTGCGGCAATCCTCGTGAGCACACGCCACCTGCTCTCGTGTACCATGTGACGATGATGATGACCTTAAAGTCTTTGGCACATCCCACTCACGGGGATTGGAGAAGAGTCGGGCAGATTTTACATATATATGCTAAGTGGATAAATTTAGAACAATCTATAATTTTGATGAGTAAATTAAAGCGAGTAAATTAGGTTTGTTTGTTTGTTTCTTGGCCTCCAACAGTGGATTATTCCCACTATGGGTGATTGGCGAAGAATCGGGTGAGCTAAGAAAATAGTCAGTCGGGTCTAAAAAGAAGGACTATTGAGAAAATTTGCATAGATGGAAGGAATGAAGTTAGGAAGAAATATAAGAATTTAGTAAGAAAATTGTCATGATTCAATTTATACCTCATGACAGCTGCATCAACAACCCTATGATAAGGTCCCTGAGAAGAGGCTCCCAAAAATCGAATATGGGGAATGCTTGATTTAATCCAGCACCACGAAACTGTTTTCCGGAAGTCTGTTTTCTTAATGAATAAAAATCGCGACATGACAGGAAGAAGTGTTCTATTGCATCATCCTCACCCGAATATGAGCACAAGGAGGACGCCAGACCAGACGGATGGAGAAAATAGTATAATATAGTTATTCGACTTTGGAATTTGGACAACAGGACTTCAACTTCCATAGTACGGCGTAAGTTTATGCTCTAAGGCAATAGTAGGTGGCGGTAATCAGTTAAATTTGATAATTATTGAAACTCCGATAGATTCCAAGCGTCTTGCATGACTTCACGCCTCCTGAACTTAGCAGCAGTTATGAAAACTTTTATGGGAAGGAACGGGGAATTGGACCGCTAAGGGCCGCTCTCGCCAAGCAGTCTGCTAGTTCATTCACAACTTGTTATTTGTGACCAGGCACCTACAACAATCTAATTAGCGTTACGTGAGAAGGTATTAGACAACGAAATGCACGTGAAATGAGTGAGGAACTATTTGCAGTGAGACACGAAAATGAAGATAAAAATTCGTTATTATAACAACTTCCGAAATTTTTGAGTTCCATTTTCATAGAGCCATTGTATACGCCAGAAACTCAGCTAAAGATACCGGCATGTAGTCAGGTAGTCTTAAAGGTGCAACAAGAAAAAGGGATTGAAGGCGCTGCGCGAGAACTGCGGAAGCAAGTTTTTTTTGATGTTGTCATAAAACATGGTATATGACCGCGAGGGGTGTTGACCACATAATCTAGAACCTAATGAGTAAGAGTTTGCTAACCATAGTGATAAACAACGGTAGGTGGCCGTAATCGCTGACTTAGGTGTCTCTTAGTGGCACTCGCAACTCGGCGCTGGTGCTCTATGCATTGCTGTGCGATATGAGTAATTTGAAATTTTTTACAATTATTCCGGATACTTCAGTAACTCACCTTGTAACTAAACTTATGCTTTGATGTCATATCTATAACGAAACCTATGAATTCGGTACTGTACCACTTTTCTAAATTTTTTTCTGATTTATTTTGAATTTCGTCCTAGGTCGTCTCAGCTAATTAATTATAATTATTCTAGACACTCCATTAACTCAACTTGTAACTAAACGTATGCTCTGATATCATATCGTTAAAGAAACACATGAATTCCACATGCATGTGTACAAAAGTCATGGATGCATGCACACACACACACACACACACACACACACACACACACACACACACACACACACACGCACACGCACACGCACACGCACACACACACACACACACACACACACACACACATACGTACGTACATAAATACATACATACGACAGACCCCGGAATGCTCGTTAAGTAGCTTAAGAATTCTAGCGCATTAAGAGATGGCGGGGTTAACTCGTTAGGAAAGTCATTGTCATTAGAATCAAACACGGGATTACATGTTATGCCCTATTTTATTAAGAGATATGTGTGCCTTGGCGATATATTTAAACCGATCTAAGCAGTACATCTTTTATGTCAAGATTTATCGTTTTACGACTAGCACGATACTTTGTCAAATCATTCTTTGCAATATAGTCCGTGGCATCCGGCGGTACATAAGCAGTTCGCTAAAAACGGCGTACATGATGTATAATAAGAATTTTATGAATAATAAATACGGCGGTGTATATTACGCACTTTTCCATTAAGAAATCAGTGTGCTTTCAGATATTCATGCGAACTGACATTAAGGCAGAAGTTTCGCACCGTTGTTCAAAGTAAACCTTTACAACCATATGTAGGTGCTTGATCTGCGCAATCTAATTCAGCACAGAGCGAATATTGACAGCATTAAAATACAAATACTTTATAACACAGGCGGGGAACACTGCGCTTTAATTCACGCAGTCGCATTGAGCAGCCATTCATTCGTGTAGCAAGGGCTCTGCGAGAAAAAAAAATATTTGGCAGTTTCTCTTGAAGGGCGAAACGTTGACAGCGGTGGCATGGTACGCCGTTGTGCATAAACACCTCGGACGGTGTTCTACGCGGGTGCAACGCAATGGTGCTAAGCATATACCCTGTCACTGCGTAAGGAGGCGGTTGACGCTTCTGATGGTGACACCGACAAGATTGGAAACTTAGTTTGTGGACGGTATTGACAATGGTGTTTGGAATTTATTGTGGGCATTGTATGTACATCGGATGGGCGTAGCGCAGTGTGGGGTGTTAAGGAGAAAAAAAAAAAGGGGGGGGGGGTGGCATCCATGCGCGATTAGTATCGGAAGGCAAAGTTCAACGACCACGTGAACTGTACGCCTTAAAGCGCCTTATGTGCATGCAATGAATCAGGCACACGGCTAAACAAGAGGCCCGTGTTAGAAGCTATTGCACATTAGCCGCAGTGAAAGCGTGGCAAAGGAACAAGACCAATTAACCCATAGCGCTAGTGCGCGTTTATTTCACCCTGTCGGGTGCGCAATCGTTCACCGATGATATGACTATGCTTACTATGTTCAGTCACTTGCGCGACTGGCCGCAACAACGTAGGCAGCGTCAAAAATGCGCCGGTGTTTGCATCCGCCGCAGTTATTAAGTTCACGTGCCGGAGCTGGGTGCTTGCTGCTGTACGATCCCGCTTTCCAGACGGCGTCATCAGCGGAAATGCGCCTCGGACCGGTCACGCAGCACGCAGACATGCTGCCCCGTCATCAGAAGGCAGGCCCCGACGGCGCCGTGTCAACTGACGAAGTAGCTGTGAGCCCAGCGGTGGGATGGTGAGTGCCGGCAGCTGCTCGTCCGAGTTCCCTTCCCGCTCGATGTTGTCGCGGCACGCCGAGATCTTCGAAAGCATCCCGCTGTGTTCGAGAACAGGCGCAGTCGTCGCTGGAAGAGCTGTAGAAACTGAATACGGGCACTGGCCATGGCAGGAGTGAACCGTCATCTCCATTGGAGGATGTAGTCTTGTCTCTTGCAGCAACGTTGGAAGAATGGTGAGCTGGCCCCGAAGGATTGCTCGGGTTGCGGTGCCTCGAGAACAGCTCGGCGCAATTCCACTTAGCATGGCAATCCACTAGGGCACTCGGAGGTTGCTGAAGAACGAAGTGTGAGGCGGCAGAACTACGCGTCTT
This sequence comes from Dermacentor silvarum, assembly GCF_013339745.2. Lineage (NCBI taxonomy): Eukaryota > Metazoa > Arthropoda > Arachnida > Ixodida > Ixodidae > Dermacentor > Dermacentor silvarum. The sequence goes on along the minus strand of NC_051159.1, from coordinate 111,643,053 downwards.
CTCCTCTGGCGAATTTTGTCGATGGGTTCGGAATCCACAATTGGAACGGCAGCTTGCTGAGCTGGTTTGCGGCTGTCCTCTTTAGCGCGCGCCACCTGCTCTCGCATATGATGATGATGATGCCTCAATTAATGGCACACACCTACTGTGGCGGTTAGGCCGAACCGGGTGGTATATTATTCGAAATTAAAATATTTTGGTATTGAATAAATCAGTCATAAATAAATAAAAAATAAATGATTAATTGAAGCTGAGAGATAAACAGATAAAAAATAAAGTAATCTATACTTAGGTAGTCAGCCTTGCCTAGAGAGTAATAGTAATAGGAACTTAATAAAATAAGTACAGTAAAGGATAGACGTAAAAAAGGGGTAAGTTAAAATTTGGGTACCGCGGGAGCTACAGAAAAAAAATAGGATAAAGGCGCTGCGCGAGAAATGTGCAAATAAGGCTTTTTTATCTTGATTGCCTAAAATATTGTACATATCCACAAGGAGCATTGGCCACGTAATGTAAAACTGAGTGATTAAGAGTTGCGTAGATTTAAACACACACAAAAATGTGGTAAGAAAGCAAGAAAAGATATGAGGCTGTAGTGTCACAATATTGCCTAAATCTAGCAGACAGTTTCGATCTTAGAAGAGGAAAAAGTTCGTTTAATTACTTGTAACTAACTTCTAAACTAATTTATTTGAAATTTGTATCATAATACCACCCGGTTCGTGGCCTATCCCCCACAGTGGGTTGTGCCATTGATTGAGGCATCATTATCATCATCATCATCGCCGACTTGCAGAAAATGATTGCGCCCGACATGCCATCTGAGCACGCTCGTGAGCTCTACAGCGTTCTGTTTTATACCACGATATTTTTTACTTTAAAGATCGTCCTTTGGTGCAAACTACAGCTGTTAAACATCGCATAAATACCGGCGATGCCCCTCCTATTCATCGCCGCCCGTATCGAGTTATTCACGCCGAAGTTCGCAAAATGCTTGCCAAGAACATTATTGAACTGTGGTGTAGTCCATGGGCGTCACCTGTTGTACTGGTGAAAAAGAAAGATGGCTCATGGCGATTTTGCGCGGAGAATATGCACCTTAACAGGGTTACCAAAAAGGATGTGTTTCCCATACCTCGCATTTGTGACGCCCTTGAGTGCCTCCACGTCGCTCGCTATTTCTCATCTACTGACCTTCGCTCCGGCTACTGGCAGATTGCCGTGGACGATCTAGACAGCGAGAATACTGCCTTTGTAACTCCCAACGATCTTTATCAATTCAAAGTAATGCCGTTCGGTTTATGTAACGCTCCAGCCACTTTTGAGCGCTTGATGGACTCGATTCTTCAGGGTTTCAAATGGTCCACGTGCCTGTGCAACTTGGACGACGTTATAGTATTCTCCCCAACATTCGCTACGCACCTCAAGCTCCTCTCAGCAGCCCTGGATGTTTTCGACGAGCCGGTCTGCAGCTCAACGCATTAAAGTGCCAATTCAGACCAAGTGTGGAAAAGAGTCGAAAATATACTCAGGAGGTGTGACCGATTAGGAGAAGTTAAATGTGTACAAACCGACAGCGCATCGTTAGCAATTATTACTTTCGATGTGTGAGGACCTAATTTTCTGATGGCTAAATAAATATATGGCCAGAAATTCTGCAAGAAATATTGGGGTGTAATTAGCGAGACGGAGAGCAAAAGACTAGTTAAGCTGATTTGAAAAGATGCCCACTCCGGCCTTCTCGGTATATTGTGTTGCGTCCGTAGAAATAACCAAGTGAGACGGAAATTGACTAAGATGATCTTGAAGGAGACCAATTATGTGCGCCGGAAGAAGTTTTGCATGTTTTGGAAAAATATCATCAAAAATTGATTTAACCTTTAACGAATCAGTTTTTGGAGAAATCAGGCGTGGTAGATAAACACGAAGTTTTGATAACAGCGTCTGAACGAAACCAACTTGAGGTTGTCGATAACGCTGCCAGTGTGTTCTGAAACAGGGAGCATGGCGTAGAACGCGCGTTTGCTCTCCGCCGTGCGTTCGCTCCCCGTGATAGCACGCGTCCCTCGCGCGCTTTCACTCGCACATAAAGCATACGGCGCGCGGCGAGGATTTCATCGCCGTTTGACGTCATACGGAAACTCACGGCGACGCCGGCGGCAGAAATACGCTTTGAGTGTCCATATATTTACTATGGCAATAAAATGAATCGGGAGAATTGATGAAAACGGATTGCAAACGGGATAGCAATGCATCGTAAAGTTTTAGAAAAGTCAGGACAGTAACCCGGGAAAATTCCAGCCTCCAGATAAAGCACATCGTTAGCCACAAAACTTGGCAATCCAAGACAAAGACGTAGTGCTTGCCTTTCTAGTTGTATTAACTGTCTTAGCTTGTATGCTGCACATCATGAAAAAAAGAACACAGCCGGATTCGAGAATAGGGCAGACGTAAAGTTTGTAAATCATCAGCAACGTAGCCGCGCGCACACCTGTCTTTTTATTACTGAAACGGTGCAACAATCCCATTGCACGTTCTCCTTTCCTAGCATTTGTTTCGATTTGCTGCTGCCAGTTTTGTGTATTTTGTCATTCATATCTGTAAGTTGTCAGTTTTGTGTATTTAGTCATTCACATCTGTAACAGTAGACTAAGTCCCATTTACAAAATACTTAGTTTTTTTACCGCCCGATTCATGGCCGATCCCAAACAGTGGGTTGCGCCATTTCACCAGGGAAGGACAACAACAACGACTACTATAATCGTCGGGCGAGGAAAAATTCACAAGCACAGTGTCACACGCGCAAACCATGAGCACATCTCACTCGATGACCGCGGACACTCGCAGCCAGAACGCTTACGGGATGAAGATCGGTGGCACCAGCGAGCGAATTCACCTTCATGATGCCTTTCGGTTCAACGCGAGCCAGGCGCGCGAGAACACAGCTCACACGAAGCCTTCAGATATAGCGGGTCGACTAGCCTTCGAATCCATCGCAGATTGCCTCCAAGACAGGGCGCGGGCAGTAAAAAAAACATATCGAGCTGCTTTATAGGAGGTCTTTGTGCTGTAGATATAATATGTACAGACGACATTATATGTACAGATTTTGTCCGGATCTTGTTTTGCTTTATAATGCAGAAATGATACAGGCTGAATGAAACTACTACGACGATCGAAGTTACGTGCTACCTGAGGATCTGGTGGCGCACTGCGCCACCAGATCCTCAGATATTTATAGCACGTAACAGGTAGTACCCGAATGGTCCAGCACGAACATAAAAAATGAGACAATTGGCAGCACCCATTTTAGGATGACTGTCGACTGAAATGCGACAAGCATTCACGTAATATAGGCACACCGCACTGCTGAAGATACGATTATTTAGAATATGTACTTGTCATTATGAGAGTTCGGCTGCTTTGGCTATATGTGACATACACTGTCTGCAATATCGGCCCACTTTGCTACGACATTCATTTCGTTTACAACGAAGGAATGACGACGACGTAATCACGAAGAAGGAACAACCTCGATGGACCGACGGATAGTGTATGACGACTATAGAGCTATGATGACGGTATGACGACAACCAAATGACGAAGCTGTAATGACGACGGCGATGACATTGGGATGGAATGATCACGATGGCATGATAACGGCGGCATAATCACGACGACGACTGCATCATTACGATAGAATGACGAAGGAAGGAAGGAAGGAAAGAAGGAAGGAAGGAAGGAAGGAAGGAAGGAAGGAAGGAAGGAAGGAAGGAAGGAAGGAAGGAAGGAAGGAAGGAAGCGAAGGAAGGAAGGAAGTCGATAAAACAACGAAGGCAATAAGACGGCATGACGACTTCGGGATGACGTTTCTCAAGCGATTACGATGGTAAGACGACAGTATGACGACGAAGGCAGGACGAAAGTCGGATGACGAAGTTAGAATGACGCCAATGGAACGACGAGGAGCGCATGATGATTACGGTATTACTACGGATCCATGACGAACAAGACTGTATGAGGACGACGCCATGGTGGCGTTGGCATGACAACGGTATGAGGACATCGGGATGACGACGACTGTATGGCGACGATGACGCGACGACGACGTTTAATGACGAGAATGGGATGGCGAAGATTGAGTGACTCTTAGCGGCATCGCGCAGACAACATAACAACGAATGGATGACGACTGTGTGACGACAACGGCATGACGAAAGTGGAATTTTGAAGCGGAAATGACGACAACGCAACGACGGTTACGTGCCAACGACCCAATGGCCCAGGTTATAGTAGACAAATTGGGTCACTGGGTCGGCCTAATTTGCTTGATGACAACGGCATCACGAGAATCGGACGAAGAAGCTGGAATGGCAATGATGAAGTCGACCACGGCGGCATATCGACTGCGAGCACATACCTAATGGCCCGAATTTGCTAGTAGACAACTTGGGCCACTGGGTAGGCATGACAGGCTAGATAGATGAAAAGATAGGTAAATATGCTCAAAAGGGCTAAATTAGGCAAATAATTCTTGAAGGCGATTCAACATTGAGCTAACGTCGGTCAAAGGCTATGTATTCCGGAGCCAGATGTTGGGGAGAATGGAACGCCGTCACTGTGCATGGCCCTCCATCGTATCACTCCTCGCGTCAGGACAGTAGGAAGAGCCGACAGACAGCTTGAACGTTTTGACTGCACCTACCCACGGAATCTCCCACACACACACTGCACACCCAAATGCACGGAAACGGTTTTAGGCTGCACTGACTCGCCGTGGTGGCGTAGTGGTTTTGGTATTGCGCTACTAAGCCCGAGGGCTCGGGATCAAATCCCGGCCGCGGTGGCCAGATTTCGATGGGGGCGAAATGCAAACGCACCCGTGTACCGTGCATTTGGTTCACGTTAAGAAGCCCAGGTGGTTAAAATTAATCTGTAGTTACCCACTACGGCGGGCCTCGTAATCACATCGTGGTTTTGGCACGTGAAACCCAATAATCTAATTTAATTTTAGACTGCACTAATTTCGTGATCGGCCCGCGATAGGAGCTAGAAAAACACATACGCGATCCGAAAAAGTGGAGGTAACTCACTAAGAAATACATCGCTTTTAAAATCGAAGAGGGGTTTCAATATCACGCGCTATTTCATTAAAAAGTCTGTGTGCCTTGACGATATCTATAGGCCGATAATATCGGCCCATTTGTTATTCACGATTTAATGTTTTATTACGCAAATTCGAGGTGCGCTAACTAGAAATAATTTGTCAAATCCCTTGATATATATGCCGTATATAGCGTCTGATGGGACATACGCGGTGACAAAAATGGCACACCCGAAGTATAAGAACTTTAAGAATATCAAAATACGGTGATGTATATTACGCACTCTTCCATTGCAGGACAGAGCAAGGATTGACTGCTTTAAAACGCATAGCACTGTAGAATACAGGCGGGGAACGTGTGTGCTTGACTTCACGCAGTCACTTGGGTGGCCTTTGATTCTTGTATACCGTGGGCGCTACGAGAAATAAATTGGCAGTTTCACCTAAAGGGCGAAGCATTGACGGCGATGACAAATAATAGCGTTGCTCATAAACTCTCCAGACAGTATTCTAGCTCTACGCGGGTGTGACAAGTCTTAACACCGCACGCACGGCTACTGCTGCTTGAGAGAAGGAAAAGCACCCCGGCACTGTCTGAGGAGGCAATTGCTGCTTCTGTTACCGATAAAATGGTAAACAGTTGGTCTGAAGACATTATCGATAACGGTGTTTTGGAATTCATCGTGAGCCTTGTATAAGTAGCAGACGCGGGTATAGTGCTACAGGCAGTGTTACGGCAGAATACAGAGGTGCCCTCAATGCCGGCGATTAGCATTAGAGCGCAAAGTTCAATGCCCTCTTCAATCATAGGTACCTTTGTGCGTCAAAGAAATTCAACAGACGTGGAAAAAAAAACAACAGGTTCCTTTTTGGAATCATTACGCACCAGCCGCAGGGAAGGGAAAGAAACAGGTCGAGATAAGGCACAGCACTAGAGTGCGTTTATTTGACCCCTGTCCAGTGCGGTATAGTTCATAGATGATAGGACTCTACCCCTATAATTTGCAGTCACTTGCATGACTGGCCGCAACATTGATGGTGGCGTCAAAATTCGGCTCTGCCTGCAACTGCTGCCCGAGTCAAGGCGATAAGCCTAAGTGGGGATGTGAGTGTGGCTGGATGCCGCGTTTCGGTTGGCGTCCGTAGCAGAAGAGTGCCTCGGAGTGGTCACGCAGCACGCAGACATGCCCCACGTCATGAGAAGGCAGGCGTTGACTGTGCCGTGTCACCTGACCGCGATAGCTGTGGGCCCAGCGGTGGGATGGTGAGTTACGCCGGCGGCTCGTCCGAGGTGTTTCCGGCTCGATCTTGAAGCAGTACGCCGAATTCTTCGAAGACATCAAGCTGTGCTCGAGAACAGGCGCAGTAGTCATCGAAAGAACTGCAGGAACTGGATGGGGGTACTGGCCATGGCAGCAGTGAACCGTGAGCTCCATTGGAGGATGCAGTCTTGTCCCTTGAGGCAACGTTGGTAGAAGGATGAGCTGGTTCCGAACGTAATTAGCTCGGGTTGTGGTGCCTCGAAACCCGCTCGGCGCAGTTCCGTCTAGCGTGGCCATCCACTCGGAGATTGCTGAAGACCGATTGGTGAGGCGGTAGCACTGCACGTCTTCTCCTCTGGCGTACGTTTTCGATGGCTTTGGGATCCACGATTTAGAATGACGGTGCACTGAGCTCGGTTGCGGCAGTCCTTGTGAGCGCGCGCAACGCGGTCTCGTGTATCGCAGAGGCTACAGGGAAAAAGAGGACGAAGGCATTTCGCGAGAAGTGCGGAAGCGAGGCGTGTACGATGGTGCCATAAAAGATGGCATATAACCGCGAGGGGCATTTACCACGTAATGCAAAGCTGAATGAATCAGTGTTGGCTTGATATATATATAAATAAATTCGTAACAAATTAACAAAATATAGAAGGCTACTGTGTAATAATATCCTCTAAATCTAGCAGGAAGTTTGTGCCATAGGAGAAGAAATTTCAGTTGCTGTCCGACAAATATCTCATTACGATAATCTGGTTAGAGAAACAAAAATATATGCGTTGAAGGCGGCGTAAATTCAAATCTTGGAACGAATGGAGAATAAAGAAGAGAAGTCAAAGTAAGGAAGACAAATAAGTTGAAGGGCAAGAACTAACGTTGTATTCCTATTGTGTCACAATGGCACATATGTATTCGGAATAGTTTTGCAAGGAAGAGGCACATACATGGAGCTATACGCCAAGGGCACAAAAATGGGTAGTCCCAATATCAGGTAAATAAGAATATAAATGATGCGCTTCAACATCTCGAGCGTTTCTGTTAATATGTTAAGACGACTTTAGATGTGCAGGTGTCGTCCGGTTATTTATGTTTTCACAATGCTAAAAATAGATGTGCTCACTGAGACTACTACGTCGATAGGAATTTCTTGCTATAAATGTCCGAGCATCTGGTGGCGCATAGCTGAATGCAGCACTCAAAAAAAAAAAAAAAAAAAAGTCAACAGCATTTTAGCGGTAAATACGTTGGAATTGCATCGCACCACTTTCAGGTGCCAGATCTATAAATTAAACCGCTTTCCCCTCATTACGAAGTGCTGTTCTGGAGTTCACTCGACACGCGTCCTGTTCTTCAATGAGCGCAGTTAAACTGACGGTGGTCCAAAGCAGACCACGGTCATTTGCGCACACACGACGCACGCACGCACACGCAAACACAGACCTATAACAACTTAATTTTCCCTCGTAGACCTGATTCCGAAACTTCACACACATACACTTTTTTCCACTGCGACACTCCTAACGCTAACGCATCAAAAATTGCCACAGCGATTCACCCTCTAGTTGACGTCGATCAAGACAACGTATTACTGAGCGAGTTGGGATGAGAATTGGGCGGAGCCACTGCGAACGGCCCTTCATCGGGTCACCCCTCCGGTCAGTGTAGTAGGAGTAGCCGCCGGTCTACCTAAATTCTTTGACTGAACTATCCTCGCGATCGGCCTACATATTGTAGACTGAGTACACCCACGGAAATGGCTTTAGATTGCACTAGCTTCGGGTTATAGGCCCGCGTAAGAGGCTACAAACGCACAAACCCCCATTAGAAAGGATTCGGTAAAGCACATCTCACGATCATTGTCGATGACGATGCGTTTATCATTGAATCAATATAGGGACACAATGAGTTGCTAGCTTCGATATGAAAAAAATGTGGTTGATCCCTCTTAATTATATAGGAATCGGTATAGAATACGAAAGTGAAACGTGTCTTCACAGAAGTAGTGTAATGTTTATTGCACATTGATATATAATGTCTATTGGTGTTTTGTGGCTAAAGCGCCCTTAGGCGTTGATGCACCCACGCTGACGCCTGGTGGCACGTCTCCTCCATCACGACTACCAACGTCGATGACCATGAGCAACCGTCGTGCATATGGAAGCTGCACTACGCTGCACACGCTAGCACAACGCGAAAGACGAAGCACGTAACTGACACACTAATACAACGCGCAAGACAAAGCACGTAACTGAATCGTCACCGAGTCAAATCAGCGCGTACAGCGCGTCGTAATTGCAGCCTCCGCGATCAACTTCAGAAACATTTTCAGAGCTAATTGCGGAGGCCACGCTCCGCTGTGCTGAGTACGGTGAACGCCACCTAAGTGGCGTTGGTAGTGCTTCTTGATGCCAGCGTCCCTTCGAATGCTGGCATCGAGGCGTCGTAGTGCTGAGACCACCGAAGCGTTCACTGTCGGTGCGCGTTAGTGTCATAATGCAGTACTTCTCTTTTCTGCTCGTAGGCGGCGGCACCGCCCCGAGCAAGAGCGCGGGTACACGGAGGAGTGTTAGATATATAAGGCGCGTCTGTGTAGCTTTCTGCAAATGCGTTTGTGGCGCAATGGGTTAAACGCTCGGCGATCTATCGTCGCGGACCGAGAGGTCGTGGGTTCGATTTCCAAATTTTGCATGTTTGTGGAACTTTTTCTTCTGGTTTCTTTCTTTGTATTATGTTCTATGACGTATTTCCGTGACGGAAATACGTCAGTGAAGTCTTGGTGGACCCCGGCATAAAACACTTTCGTGTTAAAAATGTATCAGGGTGTGCAATGCAGCGTGACACCTCTTTCGGGCTTCCCTAATAATATTCGGCACCATCTAGCGCCGGCACCATAAAGCCTAAGCCTGGCCTCCGAAATGTCCGCGCGTGGCATCGTAGACGAGAAGTGTGGCGCACCGGTGCCTGCGAACGCCGATATTTGTTCTCTCGCTTGCCGCTCACCCAGTGGTACATACTCAGTGACTAACATTGCATAGAGGTTTATTTTAGAGCGCTACATACTCAGTGCATGCATGACGAGGCTCACTAAAGCGTTGCCGTGAAAGACGCACATTCAAAAGCTGCACATACCCACTGAATATGAGGCGCAGACTGTTAAAGCATCGGGTTGCTTTCCTTCAAGAACCTTTGTGACGAGGATCTGATTACGTTCAGCATCGGAGAATATTAAAGGGTCTTTTTCGGCACATTCCCAGTGGCACCTACCTACTTGGCGTTAAAGACGTCCATTGAAGGGCGGCACACACCGACCGGCACATATCCAGAGACCCAAGCTGGGATCAAAGAGGTTCGTTAGAGACCAGCACAGACAATGTGCTGGTCTCTAATGATACCCAGTGCTCCAAGTCGGCGTCAAAGAGTTCATTGAACAGCGGTGCATTGAACAGTCTCGCATCTACAGTGACCCTTGCCGGTGTGTAATGCAGTGGCTCTTGTCGGTCGCTATGCTGCACAGCAGCAGCGCTACCCATTCGACCACGGACTACCCACTGACCCATCTAGGCGGGAAATTGGTTAGATACATACATAATTCCCGGAAGATGCGTGAAGTACCCTAGGAAGGATGATGCATTAAGAGTGGAGATGACAATCAATGACGGCATTGGATATCACGCCCTATTCTATATTAGGAGGCCTGCGTGCCTTCGCGATGCCTTTAAGCCGATATTAGCAGCACATCTTCTGCATCGCTTTACTTCGAAAAAGGGAGGCATACTCACTAGCATTACATTGTAAAATCCTGTGATATATAGGCCTTGGTATATATACACGATGTGTAATAGGAATTTTAAGAATAACAAATACGGCGATGTATATTATGCACTCTTACGTTGAGAAATCAGTTTGCTTTAGAGATTCCTGTGAACTGACATTAATGCGGAACTTTCGCACCATTGTTCTTTACAACTACATTTAGGTGCTTCCGCTGCGCAATATAATGCAGCACAAAGCGAATATTGACAGCTCTATAATGCATACTACTTTAGAACGCTGGCGCGGAACACTTCACTTTACTTCACGCAATAACATTGGGCAGCGATTTATTCGTGTATATAGGGCTCTATGATAAACAAAAAAATTCGTTGGCCCTTCCACTCCGTGAAGATGGGTAACAAGCGAAACTGAAACGTGTGGCCTCGTTGTTTATCACTTGGTTAATCCCGATGGTTCATTAAACTATTTCTCAATTATGAGGTTACACACACGTTCGGCTGCGACGGAGAGAACGACGTCACTGATGGTATGCCCGCATTCCGCCGTTGTCGCTAGTGTTCGATGTCTCGAGTTTGCTCGGCTGCGTGGTTTACAGCATTCGCCTGCCATTGGCGCTTGTGATTCGTCCAAATAAATTGCTTCAAAATTAAACCTGTGCGTTACGTAGTACAATGAATGGCTCATGCCCCCTTTGGCAATGGCTCACAACCCCGTAAACGCGGCCTCCCCATTACGGCGAATTGTGAGCGGCAACGCCGCCAGCTATGGAAGAAGACGACGAACGCGGGATCAATGGCACGGTCGCGAGCGCAACCCGAGGGGTGCCAGCGAGCCAGCTGCGGAAGAAGACGATGACGATCGAGCCAATGCTAATGATGATAGTTTTCTGTGGAGAGGTGATTTCGCCTCGCCATATAAAGCTCCGCTCTGAAAATATTTTGCAGTTTCACCTGAAGGGCAAAGCATTGTCAGCGATGGCCAGGTACACTTTAAAAAATTTGGAGCCTTTGGGTTCAAACTTATTTCATGACAACTTTTTTTTGCCACAAACGTGTTTTGTGGACAATGTTGATAATGGCGTTTGGTATTAAATGCGAAGCATTTCTTGGCGCACATTTGTCACTTTGACAGTATCTATCTATCTATCTATCTATCTATCTATCTATCTATCTATCTATCTATCTATCTATCTATCTATCTATCTATCTATCTATCTATCTATCTATCTATCTATCTATCTATCTATCTATCTATCTATCTATCTATCTATCTATCTATCTATCTATCTATCTATCTATCTATCTATCTATCTATCTATCTATCTATCTATCTATCTATCTATCTATCTATCTATCTATCTATCTATCTATCTATCTATCTAGCCAGCCGCCTACGTCTAGGTGCTCTCATGGTCGTATCGTTAACTTGGTATTTAACAAATTTGGCATACTATGCCAAATTTGCCAAAGAGGCTATGACGAACATAAATGATAGGTCATGACATGCGTGTCACGTAGGTCATAAAACAGCCGCCTAAAATGAGAATGACCCAGCGAAAAAACATTAACACTCAAAACAACTGAAATGGGTTCTTACGTGGGTACTCAGGAAAGAAAACAAAAAAAAAATTATTATGGTAGAAGTCATAGTCATGAGCATGACTCAGGAAAAACATGACAATGACTTAGCAAAAAAAAGATTACCACACACAAACACAGAAATGGGTTCGGACGTGAGTACTAAGTGAAGGAAACATTAAAGCATGATGGTAGAAGTCATAGTCATGAGCATGACTCAGCAAAAATGACAATGATTCGGCAAAAAAAGCTTAACACTGAAAAACCACTGAAATCGGGTCGGAAGTGGGTACTAAGTGAAGGAAGCACTAAAGGATGGTGGTAGAAGCCCCAGTCATGACCATGACTCAGCGACAACAGATTAACAATAATCAAAAACCAATGGAATGGGTTCGGATGTGGTACTAAGTAAAGGAAAAGGCTAAATGTTAATGGTCGAACTCATGGGCATGAGCACGGCTTAGGCTTTCGCCCTAAGGTCTCCTAGGCGTTGCTAAAGCGACTCCTGAGTACTCATGACGTGAATGTCATGAAACAGCCGCCTACGCCTTGGTGCTCTCATGGTCGTTTCGTTAACTAGGTAGGCTCCCCACACACTGCTTCGCATAACATCGATTCCCACAGGGCGTGGGATCTGCCGGATTTTTTATTGCGAGCATCGTATATACAGCAGATGCACGTAGCTCAGCATGTGGTGTTACAGCAAGAAGAGAGGCGCCGTCAATGCCAGCGATTAGTATCGGAAGGCAAAGTCCAACGCCTTCGTGAAATGTACGCTTTGGTGCGCCTTTTGTGCGTGCAAAATATGAGGCAGACGTGAAAACAAGAGGCTCACCTTTAAAGTTAAAGCGCATTAGCCGCGCAGAACACACAACAAATGAACAGGACCAATTAAGCTGTAGTGCTAGTGCGCGTTTATTTCACCTTCTCGGGTGCGCTATAGTTCATCGATGATATGGCTCTACGCCTATTATTTCGAGTCACTCTCGTGAGTGGCCACAACAGCTTCGGCAGCGTCAAGACGCGGCGGTGCCTGCGTCTGCTGCCGGGATCCAGCCCACGCGCCTCAGCTGGGAGCTTGCTGCTGCACGATACCGCGTTCTAGATGACTGCCGCAGCGGAAGAGCTTCTTGGACCGGTCACGCAGCACGCAGACATGCCGCCACGTGATCAGAAGGTAGACCCGGACGGCGCCGCGTCACCAGACCGCAGTAGCTGTGGGCCCAGCGGTAGGATGGTGAGTGCCGCCGGCTGCTCGTCCGAGGTCGGTATCCGCTCGATGTCGTCGCGGAACGTCGAGAACTTCGAAGGCATCACGCTGTGTTGGAGTATAGGCGCGATCGTCGTTGGAAGAGCTGTAGGAACTGAATGGGGGTACTGGCCATGACAGCAGTGCACCGTGAGATCCATTGGAGGAAGTAGTCTTGTCCTCTTGAGGCAACGTTGGCAAAAGGGTGAGCTGGTTGGGAGCGTTTGCTTGCGTTGTGATGCCTCGAAATGCGCTCGACGCGGTTCCGTCTTGCGTGGCCATCCACTCGGAGATCGCTGAAGGCCGAGCTGTGAGGCTGCAGAACCGTGCTTCTTCTCCTCTGGCGTATTTTTTCGATGGGTTCAAAATCCACAATTTGGAACGACAGCTTGCTCAGAGCTCGCTTGCGGCAATCCTCGTGAGCACGCGCCACCTGCTCTCGTGTACCATGTGACGATGATGATGACCTTAACTTCCTAGGCACATACCCACTCACGGGGATTGGAGAAGAGTCAGGCCGATATTACATTTCTACCAGGTGAATAAATTTAGAAAATCGATACTTTTGATGAGTAAATAATAGCGAGTAAATTAGATTTGTTTGTTCCTTTCTTTGCCTCCAACAGTGGCTCATTCCAACTATGGGTGATTGGCCAAGAATCGGGGGAGTTAAGAAAATAATTAGTCCGGACTAAAACGAAGGACTATTGAGAAAATTAGCATTGATGAAAAGAATGAAGTTAGAAATAAATTTAAGAATTTAGCAATAAAACGACCCTGATTCTGTTGTATAAGTCACAACAGCTGCATTAACATCCCTATGATGCTCCCAAAAATAGAATATCGGGAATGCTTAGATTTCATCCAGTACCATAAAACTGTCTTTCTGAAGTCTGTTTTCTTAATGATGAAAAATGGTGACATGACAGGAAGAAGTGTTGTACTGTCTCATCCTCACCTCAATATGAGCACAAGGACCAGGACGCCAGACCAGAGGAATGTAGATACCAGTGTAGTGTAGGCAGTCGACATCGGAATTTGGAAAACAGGACTTTAACTTTTCTAGTAAGGCAAAAACTCATGCTCAAAGGAAATAGGAGGTGTCGGTAATCAGGGAAATTTGTTAATGATAGGTTCCAAAAGCCTTGCATGACTGCACGCCTCCTGAACTTAGCAGCAGTTATGAAAACTGATATAGGAAGGAACGGGAGATTTAGACCACTAAGGGCCGCTCTCGCCAAGAAGGTCTGCTAATTCATTCACAACCAATCATTTGTGACCAGGCAGCCCATACCAGTCTAATTAGTGTTACGTGAGAGGGTATTGGACAATGAAATGTACGTGATATAAGTGAGCCACTATTTCCATGGAGAGCTGAATATGAAGATAAAAAATCCGTTACCATAACAACTTACGAGATTTTTCAGTTAACTTTTCGCAGAGCCAATGTACCCGCCAGAAACTCATCTAAAAATACCGGTGTGTAGTCAGGTAGTCTTAAAGGTGCAACAATAAAATGAGGTTGAAGGCGCCGGGCGAGAACTGCGGAAGCAATACTGTTTTGATGTTGTCATAAAACATGGCATATGGCCGCGAGGGGTGTTGAACACGTAATCTAGAACCTAATGAATTAGAATTTGCTAAAAATAGTGATAAAAAATGGTAGGTGACCCTAATCTTTGACTTAGGTGTCTCTTAGTGGCACTTGCACCTCGGCGTTGGTGCTCTGTGCATTGCTGCGCGGTAATCAGTGATTTGTAATTATTTCTAATTATTCAAGACACTTCATAACTCACCTTCTAACTAAACTTATGCTCTGATGTCATATCTATAATGAAACCTATGAATTTGGTACTGTACTACTTTTTATATTTTTTTCCCGATTTTAATTTTGAAGTTCGTCCTCGGTCGTCTCAGGTAAATAATTATAATTATTCCATGGGCTTCAGTAACTCAAGTTGTAGCTAAATTTATGCTCTGATTTCTTTCCTGTAACGAAACCCATGAATTTTGTACTGTACTATTTTTTGTTCTGATTTCTATTGAATTTCGTCCCCCGTCGTCTCAGGAGGGGAACCGAAAGTTAAATAATTCCAATTACTCTAGACACTTCAGTAACCCAACGTGTAACTAAACTTATGGTCTGATTTCATATCTAAAATTAAACCCATGAATTTTGTACTGTACTATTTTTTTCATTTTTTCTGATTTATTTTGAATTTCATCCCTGCTAAATAATTTTACATTTTCCAGACATTTCAATAACTCAACAGAAGGCTGCAGTGTACTAATATCGTCTAAAGCTAGGACAAAGTTTCTATCTTAGGACAGAAAATAGTTCAGTTGCTGTCCGCCAAACATGCGACTACCATAATTGGGCAAGAGAGATGGCATTAAGTGCTTTGAAGGCAGCGCAAATTCGTATTTAGGAACGAATAGTGAATAAAAAAGAGGAGTGAAGGTAAGCAAGACATTTCAGAAAAAACGTCGTGTGCCTCTTGTGTCATGGTGGCACATACTTATTTTTCAGAATGCAGCCAGAAATGGGCCCATACATGGGGATCCATTAGATATGCCCCTGAATTATGAATCATATGCCCCTGGGCGTATGATTCATAATTTCAGATTCCGTATTCCTAACTTAAACTGCGTTCACCAAATTACGAAGTGCTGTTCAGGCAGGAGCTGACTCGACACACATCCTGTCTCTTCGAGGAGCGAAGTGCAAGGGACGGTGGTCTGAAGCAGGTTACTGTCAGTTGCACTGTACTATTATGCGCTGTACTATATCAAAATTTAGAAAGGCTCGGTTTTCAACATTCGCCCCAATGTTGCCTACAACCAAAGTACAGCGAAACACCATCAGAACTGGAGGACGCTTAAGCTTGGCCTTTAATAGTGAAACGCGATAGCATTCAAAGATCCCTGGCTGCTTATCATGTTTTTTTTTCTCGTATATTCAAATTACAATCCGACGCTTTCACGTCTGTAGGTTGTGGTTAAGTCGTACTTCATGATTTTATGACCAATTTTACTTTGAGAAATTCAATTTTTGTTCACTAACGCTATGCGTTATACGAAGGGCCCGCCCGGTCAGAGTGGTTTGGGATGATGTGGTCCGGCATGATTATTTCCGCCAGACGCCGACACCGACGCCGACACCGACGCCGGATTTTCTGCGATACGGAGCCCTTAACGCTCTCGCGTTAAACGAAACCACCAAGACATCACTCAGCAAAGAGGAAATTACCTGCAGTTTCTAATTCAAATAAACAAATGATAAATATATGGAAATGAAAGATTGGAAAAGCAAAGCTTTTCCAATCTTTTCTAAGGTTTTCCAAGCTTAACTTTTCAACCCTGATTGGAAAGCTAAGCTAAGCTAAGCTTAGCTTTCCAAGCAGATTGTAAAAGCTAAGCTTAGGAGAAAGAACATACAGCTATGTTCGAGACTTCGTAACTGGCAGAAAAGCGAAAATCAATATAGGAGATTTGCAATCGGAAGAAATAAATATAGGCTGCACAGGCACGCCACAAGGATCAGTGATATCGCCAATGCTCTTTAATCTAGCGCTAGTCGACTTGCCAACCGAACTAAACGAAATAGATGGCCTAAATCACACGTTATACGCCGATGACATCACCATATGGACAAATAGTGGCCAGTGATGGGCAAATAGAACAAACACTTCAGAACGCGATAGAGACAGTAGAACGATATTTAGAAGGGACCACGCTGCCCTGCTAGGCAGGAAAGTCGGAATTATTGCTATACAGGCCCACACGAAGAGGACACAACCAAATAACAGCAAAGATGGGAATGAGCCAGAAGAAGCAGAAATACAACTAATAACTGCGGATGGAACACTCAACCTAAAGGGGATAAAATCAGAATACTAGGTCTAATAATAGAGGCGAAAGGCAACTACGGGGACACAATCAGAAAATTAGAGGGAACGGTTTCCCAATAGTGAGATTAATCAAAAGGATAACTAATAAACACAACGGAATGAGAGAAAAAGTCAATAAAACTGGTATAGGCATTTGTCCTAAGCAGAATAGTATACGTAGCACCATATCTCAGATGGTATGTGGCTGAAAAGAACAAACTAAAACTTCTAAGAAAGAAAGTATACAATCGGGCATTAGGACTACCAATAAGCACTAGCATAGAACGACTACTAGCATTAGGACTACACAACACATTGGATTAACTCAGAAGCTACACGCAAATCGCAGAATGAAAGACTCTCTAAGACCAATACAGCAATAAGTATATTAGAAAGATTGGGTATTAACTACCACACACAACACGGAGGGAAGAAGGAAATGACAACAGAGATCAGAAATATGATAATGGTTCCCGCCTTGCCAAAGAACATGCATCCTACGCAACATGCATAACGCAGGCAAAGCAGAGCCAAGGAGATACCGAAAAGATTTGGACAAGATAAAGCAGCAGCTTTGTAGGCGCTACTAGACTCAAACGCAGGAAAGGATTCACTGCAGTCGTAGTAAATCACAAAAAAAGGAATGTGTGACTAGCGTCATGCAAAATAAAAACAGAATATGCAGAAGCAGCAGAAGAAACGGTGATAGCACTTGCAGTAACACAAACTGAAGCATACATAATAATCAGTGACTCACAGGCAGCAATTCGCAACTAAACAAATGGGCGAATCTCCCCAGAGGCACTACAGATATTATTGAAAGGAGCCAAAGAATAAAAATTGTCAGAGTTTCGCCCTAAGGGCGAAGCAATGAATGCGATAGCAACACAGCAATGTCATACGAAGTAAGGTGAGCGGCTTTGGTAGCAATATGAATTGTAGTAAACATGAGCTGATTAAGTAAGCAGGTGTGCTGCGGCGTAAGTTGACCGACATGAAGAGAGACTCGATGACCACGAGAAGGCGCGTGTGAAACGGTGGTGTTGATGAGAAGCGCTTCCCGTGGGCAGCGCGTGCGAAGGGACACACCTGTAGCGCTGCACTGCCGATCCGGGGAGCATTACATGATGCGGGCAGCTTACATGTGTAGCGTGCGTTGGAAAATGTGGCCCGACTATTACTAACTGAATGAACAAGCGTGGTGTGAGCGCGCACAAACAAACATGAATAGATCACACTGAATGACTGCAGACAACGACTGTCAAAACGCTGGCAGCAAGCGCATACCTGGAGCGGGCGAAGGTACGTGCGGTCTATCGCTTCAGCAGAAACTGAGCGGCGAATGCACATTGCACAGTGCATAAAGGTCAGAGCCGTGTGGAGATACGAGACGGTGCGGGCGAGCGACGAGCGCGGTTGTTGGCAGAGTAGAAGTGCGCCCCCCCCCCCCCCCGCTCCCTTCGGCGCTGGCTTTCCGCTTCCTTACGTGCGCGTGGGAGAGATAAGAGACGGTGCGGGTGAGCGACGAGCGCGGTTGTTGGCAGAGTAGAAGTGCCCCCCCCGCTCCCTCCGGCGCTGGCTTCCCGCTTCCTTGCTTGCGCGTGGGAGATTGAGTGCGTTCGCTCTCCGTGATAGCGCGCATCCCCGCACGCTTCCGCTCGGGCATACGGCGCGCGGCGAAGATTTTATCTATAGGGAACCTCACGGCGACGGCGACGGCGACGCCGACGGCAGAAATCCAGTTGAAGTGCCCATATAATTGCTATCGCAATAAAACAATGGACTAACACGTTCAATTACTATGGATACCTACCCCTACTCCGCCCTCACCGGGGGACCGCGGAAACAACGAGGCGGCCCACAACGCAGCTCGAGGGCTAACCGACCAAGTTGCGACAAACTTGGGTTGCCGTCAACTCGGGGGCCGCCGAAGACGGTCAGGACGGAGATTGGGAGTGGGGATACAGATTGGCCAAATAAAAAGATATAACACATTATAAAATACAGAGGCATATTTAGGCACCACCTCACCAAAAACTAATTAAATCGCAGTCTGTCCATCTTTCTGGGGTTTTACGTGCCAAAACCAGTTGTGATTATGAGGCACGCCATAATGAAGGGCTCCGGATTAATTTTGACCACGTGGGGTTCTTTAACGTGCACTACAACGCAAACACACGGGCGTTTTTGTTTTTCGCCTCCATTGAAATGCAGCCGCCGCGGCCGGGATTCGATCCCGCGACCTCGTTCTCGGCTGCACAACGCCTTAGCTAAATGAGCCACCGCGGCGGGTAATGCAGTCTGTCCAGTGGTGGCAGTTACAAACGAGGACATACTGTAATGCAGCAATGTGGAATATACTATATCCGGATATATACAAGAGAAACGAACGCAAGTCATGCGGCTCAAGAGCCCAAGGGCTCGTGGCAGACGCCTAGGCAGGTTGAAGCCACCCCTATTAACATGCCGGGCAAAAATAAAGTTTTTACTTTCCTACATACAACTGGCGTTTCTTCCGCGTGCGTGCGTGCGTGCGTGTGTGTGTGTGTGCGTGTGTTGTGTGCGTGTGCGTGTGCGTGTGCGTGTGTGTGTGTGTGTGTGTGGTAAACATGCATACTTTGATGCTCCTAATGACAACGTATTAAAATATTGCAAGGTGATTCGGCGTCTAGTTGACGCCGATCAAGACAAATAGCGCTTCGTCTGCGTCCCTTCATTGGAAATTTTTCAAGACTAATTGGAGCGTAATCATGAAAGACGATGAATTTGATCGATTTGGAGTGTGAGAACGGGGCGCAGTCAATGCGAACGGCACTCCATCGCGTCACCCGTTACTTTAGGGTAGTAGGAGGAGCCGTCGGACTGCCTAAATGTTTGTGCTTTCTGCGGGATCGGCCTAAATCCTGAATGCGCAGAAACCCTCGGGAATTGCTTTGGACTGCACTACCTTCGGGATAGAGGCACAAACGCACAAACCCGATACGAAAGAACTCGACAGAACCCATCTCAAGATGACTGTCGACCGTAATTCGTTTAGCATTTTAATCAACATAGCGACACGGCGGGTTGTCACCGTGAAAACGAGTTATGCATGAGGCGTGTACTGCACTGATACTCCTCTTTCGCGCTTCCTTAAGAACACTCGGCGCCATCTAGCGCCGGCGCGGCGAAGTCTGCGTGTGGCCTCCGAGATGCTTGACGTACCGGTGCATGCCAACGCCTAGAAACACCTCATGCGGCAACCGTGTTCCTATCTCACGCTTCTTCCTGAACATGCTGCGCCCTCTTGTGGCGCTGCCGAGAAGTCCGCGCGCGGTCTCCGAGACTAGAAGCGCGGCGCGCCTGCGCCTGCGTACGCTGAGACTTGCTCTCTCGCTTGCCGCGCACTCAGTGGCACAAACACAGTGACCAGAATTGGAGAGAGGTTTCCTGAAGAGCGGCACGTATCCGGTGCAGTAAAGGCGCAGCTCGCTGAAGCGTTGACGTGAACGTCGTTCATTGAAAAGGGGCACACACCCCGTGAATCTGTGGCGCGGTTTGCTAAAGCATCAGGTTGTTGTCCTTAAAGAACCCTTGTGGCATGGGCTCGATTCCGCTCAGCATCGGAGAAACTTAAGATGATCTTTTTCGTCAATGTAGAGCGGCACATTCCCAGTGGTGCCTACCCAGTTATCCAAGTCGGTTTCAAAGAGTTTGTTCGAACCGCGTTACCTACCCAGCCCCGCATCTACGTTGACCCATGTCGGCGTGAAAGTGGTACGTTGAATACCGGCTCATATTAGCCCATACCCAGTGACGCAAGTTGTTCCGACGGTTGGTTTCGAACCCTGCTTCGTCAGCACAGCAGCCCGATGCGGTACCCGTTCGACCATGGGCGAGCGAGAAACCCATGTATAGACGGGATAATGGTTGCATTACATATATCTACATACAGACTCCGAAAAGTTGGTGAAGTAGCCTAAGAATGCTGGCGCATTAAAATGTACCAGCATTCCATGCCAGCAGCAAATGCCAGCAGGGTTAACTCGTTTAAGAAAGTAGTCTTTAAAATCAGACGGGATTGAATGTTACGGCGCATTCTATTAGGAGGTCTGTGTGCCTTGGCGATATCTCTAAAGCGATCTAAGCAGTACATTTTTTACGTCAAGATTTATCGTTTTACTGCGTAACAGCTAGGGGGCGCTCACTAACACTGTAATTTGCCAAATAATTATTTGGTATATAGGCCATGAGATCCGGTGTACATACGCAGTTGAAGAAAAACGGCGTACACAATGCATAGTAAGAATTTTAAGAATAATAAATACGGTGGTGTATATTATGCACTCTTCCATTAGGAAATCAGTGTGCTTTCAGAGATTCATGCGAACTGACATTAAGGCTAGAACTTTCGGGCGGTTGTTAAAAGTAGTGCTTTAAAACCACATTTAGGTGCTTCCATGAAGCAATTTAATGCACCACAAAGCGAAGATTGTCAGTTCTAAAATGCAAGTACTTTATAACACAGGCGGGCAACACTGCGCTTTAATTCACGCAGTCACATTGAGCGGCCATTCATTCGTGTAACAAGGGCTCTACGGAAAAAAAATATATTTGGCAGTTTCACTTGAAGGGCCGAAACGTTGACAGCGGTGGCATGGTATGCCGTTGTGCATAAACACCTCGGACGGTGTTCTAACTGTAAGCGGTTGCAACATGGTGTCACGTAGTACATTCGGCAACTGGTGCAGGCATAAGGAACATACCCTGTCACTGCGTAAGGAGGCGATTGTGGCTTCTGATGGTGTTCGCCGACAAACTTGGAAACTTAGTTTGTGGACGGAATTGACAATGGTGCTTGGAATTTATTGTGGTCTTTGTATGTACATCAGATGCGCATAGCACAGCGTGTGGTGTGACGGAGAAAGGAGGGGCCGTCAATGCGGTGATTAGTATCGGAAGGCAAAGTTCAACGACCTCGTGCACTGTACACTTTAAAGCGCCTTATGTGCATGCAGTGAATAGGGAACACGTGAAAACAAGAGGCCCGTGTTCGAAGGTAGTGCATATTAGCCGCTGTGAAAGCGCGGCAAAGGAACAAGACCAATTAACCCATAGCGCTAGTGCGCGTTTATTTCACCCTGTCGGGTGCGCGATAGTTCATAGATGATATGGCTCTACGCCTATTATGTGCAATCACATGCGTGCCTGGCCGTAACAACGTAGGCAGCGTCAAAATGCGCCGGTGTTTGCATCCGCCGCCGTGATTAAGTCCACGGGCCGAAGCTGGGTGCCTGATGCTGCGTGGTCCCGAGATCCAGATGGCGTCCGCAGTGGAAGTGCGCCTCGGACCGGTCACGCAGCACGCAGACATTCTGCCCAGTGATCAGAAGGCAGGCCCCGACGGCGCCGTGTCACCTGACAGAAGTAGCTGTGGGCCCAGCGGTGGGATGGTGAGTGCCGCCAGCTGCTCGTCCGAGTTCCCTTTCCGCTCGATGTTGTCGCGGCACGCCGAGATCTTCGAAGGCATCACTCTGTGTTCGAGAACAGGCGCAGTAGTCATCGGAAGAACTGCAGGAACTGGATGGGGGTACTGGCCATGGCAGCAGCGAACCGTGAGCTCCATTGGAGGATGTAGTCTTGTCCCTTGAGGCAACGTTGGTAGAAGGATGAGCTGGTTCCGAACGTAATTAGCTCGGGTTGTGGTGCCTCGAAACCCGCTCGGCGCAGTTCCGTCTTGCGTGGCCATCCACTCGGAGATCGCTGAAGACCGATGGGTGAGGCGGCAGAACTGCGCGTCTTTTCCTCTGGCGTATTTTTTCGATGGGTTCAGAATCCCCTATTTGGAACGGCAGCTTGCTCAGCTGGTTTGCGGCAGTCCTCTTTAGCGCGTGCCACCTGCTCTCGTGGATGATGATGGTGATGAAACTTCAATGAATGGCACACACCCACTGTGGGGATTAGGCCACGACCCGGGTGGTACATTATTGAAAATAAATATGAATAGGTAATTAATAAATAAGTAACACAAAAGGAAAATAACTGAATATATGAAGATGAGAGATGAACCGATAATAAAAGAAATGAACTAATCTATACTAAGGTAGTGAGCCTTGCGTAGAGAGTAATATTAATACGAACTTAATAGAATACATTCATCAAATGATAGACGTAAAAATGTGTAAGGTAAATTTTGTGTACCGCAGGAGCTAAAACAGAAGATGAAGGCGCTGCGCGAGAAATGCGCAAATGAGGCTTTTCTTTGTTGGTTGCCTAAAACATGGTACATATCCACAGGGAGCATTGGCCACGTAATGTAAAACTGAATGAATAAGAGCTGGGTAGATGTAAACACAAACAAAATAGTGGGAAGAAACCAACAAAGCATAGAAGGCTGTAGTGTAACAATATCGCCTAAAGCTAGCAGAAAGTTTCGATCGTAGAAAAAAAAAAGTTCAGTTGCTGTTCGTCAAATATATGTTTACCTATGTCACTTTTCATCACTGCGCCGCGATTCAGAAAATATATTACTACAAATACCTTCGCCAAATCATCGTTATCAACATCTGATTTCCCGCTTCTCAATTTTCATTAGAACAAATGGTGCTCCACTAGAAAAATTGAAGTACGGATTACGAGACTACGCTGCCGAGTCCCCGCACTTAACTTCTAGTCCACAGGTCTGGTCTGGCTATATCACTTTCGTATCCGTTATGAAATGAGAGTGAATCTCTGCCACACTTCTTTTTGACATGCCGCCGGTTCATTATTCTAAAGGAAATATTTTTACAAGAACCATATTTCAAGACCTTGGCTTAAAATTGACAATTCCAGTAATAATTTCCTTTGGGGCTACCGTACAGAGTTACAGCTCCAGGAACATTTGTGAAGCCCTCTGCATCTTTCTGCGTGAGAGAAAAAGAACTGTATGCTAAAATTCCTCTTAATACTTATTATGCTCACATAACATTCCTCTATAATACTTATGTATATTATCATTCCTATCTGTAACATTACAGTAAGTACCATTTACAAGATACTTATTTTATTTCACCATAGTTTCTTTAAAAAATATAACAGTTTTTTCACCCCCCGATTCCTGGCCGATCCCCGAGAGTGGGTTGCGCCATTTCACCAGGGAACGACAACAACAACAACAACGCTACTATAATCGGGGGAGAGAAAAATTCACAAGCACGGTGTCACGCGCGCACAAATGTAAACACATCTCAGTGGATGACCGCGGACACTCGCTGTCAGAACGCTGACGGGATGAAGAGCGGCGGCTGCGGCGAGATGATGCTTGTAGGATGCCTCTCAGTTAAGGCGAATCAGGCGCGCGAGAACACAGCGCAGACGAAGCCTTCAGATATGATGGGTCGGCTATCCTTCGAACCCATCGCATATTGCCTCCAAGACAGGGCGCGGGCAGTCGCTTTCAGCCAACTCAGCAGAAGCAGAAGAAATGCGCAATAACCTGCCTCCTTCCACTCCATCTGCAAGCACGAGCACATCTCCCCGCTCCCCATCCTCCATGCGCCCGTGAGAAGATCGCCGCCCTGGCGTCTTCCCTTGCGCGCATGGGATGACATCGCCACACGAAGCCACCATCATTCTCGGCCCACCCTCACCTGCTCCCTTTGGCAACTGCAACACTGGAAACTCACGGCGACGCCTACGATGGCGGCAGAAATTCGCCTGGAGGGTCCTTATAATTTATCAGCAATTTATAACATATCGAGGTGTTCTATTAAGAGGTCTGTGTGCTGTAGAAATACACCTATAACGAGATTATATAGAGGCATACAGATTTTGTCCGGCTATTTATTGTTTGATAATGCAGAAAAGATATAGGCTCTCTGAAACGACTACGACGGCTGAAGTTACGTGCTATAAATGTCTAAGCATCTGGTGGCGCACCATACACTCAGACATTTATAGCACGTAACAGGTAATACCAGATTGGTACTACAAGATATTTATAGAAAGTTCTGGTAGTACGAAAATGGTGCAGCACGAACATAAAAAAATAAGAAAATTGGCAGCACCCATTTTACCATGACTGTCAACTGGAATGCGATAAGCATTCCCGCAATGTCGACACACCGCACTGCTGAAGATACGTTTATTTAGAATCTTTACTTGTCATTATGAGACTTTGGATGCTTTGGCTATATGTGACAAACACTGTCTGCAATATGGGCCCGCTTTGCTGTGACATTCATTTTGTTTACAACGAAGGAATGACGACGACGTAATCACGAAGAAGGAATGACTTCGATGGATCGACGAAGCGTGTATGACGACTATACCGCTATGATCACGGTATGACGACAAGCAAATGACGAAGCTGTAATGACGATCGCAATGACATCGTGATGAAATGATCACGATAGCATGATAATGGCATGACAACCGCGGCCTGATCCCGACGACGACTGCTTCATTACGATAGGATGACGAAGAAAGGAAGGAATAAAGGAGGTCGATGAAACGACGAAGACAATATGACGGGATGACGTTACCCAACTGATTACGATGATAAGACAACAGCGTGACGACGGAGGCATGACGAAAGTCGTATGACGAAGTTAGAACGACGCCAATGGAACGACGAGGCGCGCATGATGATTACGGTATTACTACGGATCCACGACGAACAAGACTGTATGACGATGACGCCATGGTGGAGTTGGCATGGCAACGGTATGAGTACATTGGCATGGGATGGCGAAGATTTACTGCAGCGGCATCGCGCCGATGGTATGACAACGAATGCACGACGACTGTGTGACGATGATGGCATGACGAAAGCCGAATTTCGAAACTGGAATGACGACAACGCAGCGACGGTATCGTGCCCACGACCTAATGGCCCAGACTAGTAGATAAATTGGGTAACTGGGTGGCGTAAAATGCTTGACGAGATCGGCATGATGAGAGTCGGATGACGAAGCTGGAGTGATGATGTTGAAACGACCAAGGCGGCATAACAACCGCTTGCACATACCTAGCGGCCCAAGCTAGTAGACAACTTGGGACACTGGGTAGGCGTGACGGGCTAGATAGACAGATAAACAGTTAGGTAAATATGTTCAAAATGGCTAAATTAGGCAAATAATCTTTGGAAGGCGGTCTAACGTCGGTCAAAGACTATGTGTTCCGGAGCCAGTTGATGGTGAGAAAGGGACGCAGTCACTGCGCATGGCCCTCCATCGCGTCACTCCTCGCGTCAGGACAGTCAGCTTGAACCGACAGACAGCTTGAACGTTTTGAGTACATGTACCCACGGGATCGCCCACACACACACTGCAGACCCCAATGCACGGAAATGGTTCTAGAGTGCACTGATTCGCCATGCTGGCGTAGTGGCTATGGCAGTGCGCTGCTAAGACCGAGAGCTCAGGATCAAATCCCGGCAGCGGGGGCCGCATTTCGATGGGGGCACAAAGCAAAAATACCCGTGTACCATGCATTTTGTGCACGTTAAAGAACCCCAAGTGGTTAAAATTAATCTGTAGTTCCCCCCTACGGCGGGCCTCGTAATCACATCGTGGTTTTGGCACGTGAAACCCAAGAATGTAATTTAGACTGCACTAATTTCGCGATCGGCCCGTGAGAGGAGCTAGAAAAACACATACGCGATCCGAAAAAGTGGAGGTAACTCACTAAGAAACATATCGCTCTTAAAATCTAAAAGGGGTTTCAATATTACGCACTATTTCATTAAGAAGTCTGTGTGCCTTGGCGATATCTATAGGCCGATAATATAGGCCCATTTGTTATTCAGGAGTTAACGTTTTATTACTGCAAATTCGAAGTGCGCTCACTAAAAATAATTTGTCAAATCCCGTGCTATATATGCCGCATATAGCGTCTGATGGGACATACACGGTGACAAAAATGGCATACCCGAAGTATAAGAACTTTAAGAGTATCAAAATACGGTGATGTATATTATGCACTCTTCCATTAAGGAATCAGTGTGCTGTAGAAATTCCTGTAAAATGACATTAGGGTGGAACTTTCACTACGTTGTTCAACTTTAAGCTTCCCAACACCATTTATGTGCTTCCGCAAGGCTATTTAATGCAGGACAGAGCAACGAATGACTGCTTTAAAACGCATAGCTATGTAGAATACAGGTGGGGAACGATTGTGCTTGACTTCGCGCACTCACTTGGACGACCTTAGATTCGTGTATACCGTGAACGCTACGAGAAATAAATTCGCAGTTTCACCTGAAGAGCGAAGCATTGATAGCGATGGAAATTATATCGTTGCGCGTAGACTCTTCAAATAGTATTCTAGCGCTACGCTTGTGTGACAAGCCTTCACACAACATGCAAGGCTAATGCTGTTGACAGAAGAGAAAGCACCCAGGCACTGTCTAAGGCGGCAAGTGCTGCTTCTGTCACCGACAAAATGGTAAACAGTTGGTCTGAAGCCATTATCGATACTGGTGTGTTGGACTTCATCGTGAGCCTTGTCTAAGTAGCAGACGCGGGTATAGCGCTACAGGCGGTGTTACGGCAAAAGGCAGAGGTGCTCTCAATGCCAGCGATTAGCATTAGAGCGCAAAATTCGAAACCCTCTTCAATCATAGGTACTTTTGTGTGTCAAAGAAATTCAACAGACGTGGAAAGAACATGCTCATTTTGTAAACCAATACACACCACCCGCAGGGAAGGTAAAGAGGCCCCGATAAGGCATAGCACTAGAGTGGGTTTATTTGACCGCAGTCCAGTGCGCTATAGTTCATGGATGATATGGCTCTACGTCTATTATGCGCAGTCACCTGCATGACTGGCCGCAACATTGATGGTGGCGTCAAAATACGGCTCTGCCTGCAACTGCTGCCGGAACGAAGGCGACGAGCCTAACCGGAGAAGTGAATGCGGCTGGATCCCGCGTTCCGGTTGGCGTCCGTAGCAAATGAGCGCCTCGAACCGGTCGCGCAGCACGCAGACATGCCGCCACGTCACCAGAAGGCAGGCCCCGATGGTGCCGTGTCACCTGACAGAAGTAGCTGTGGGCCCAGCGGTGGGATGGTGAGTGCCGCCGGCTGCTCGTCCGAGCTCCCTTCCCCCTCTATCTTGTCACGGCACGCCGAGATCTTGGAAGGCATCACGCTGTGCTCGTGAACAAGCGCAGTCGTCGTCGGAAGAGCTGTAGGAACTGAATGGGGGTACTGGCAATGGCAGCAGTGCACCATGAGCTCCTTTGGAGGATGTAGTCTTGTCCCTTGAGGCAACGTTGGCAAAAGGGTGAGCTGGTTCCGAAAGCTAGCTCGGGTTCCGGTGCCTCGGAAACCCGCTCGACGAACTTCCGTCGTGTGTGGCCATCCACTCGAAGATCGCTGAAGACCGATGGATGAGGCGGCAGCACTGTGCGTCTTCTCCTCTGGCTTACGTTTTCGATGGCTTCGGGAACCACGATTGAGAACGACGGCTCACTGAGCTCGGTTGCGGCAGTCCTCGTGAGCGCGCGCTACCTGCTCTCGTGTACCGCAGAGGCTACAAGGAAAAAGAGGACGAAAGCACTGCGCGAAAACTGCGCAAGGAAGGCTTTTCTTTATGCAGCCACAAATAATGGAATAAAACCGCGAGAGGTGTGGTCCGGGCAACGTAAAAACTGAGTAAAAATTGAGATATGTAATAGATTGACCAAGTCTAGTTTACTCTAATGGACAATTATCTGATTTTGCAGTCTCACTTAAACTCAACATTTAGCGATCCGGAATTATGTACCCATTCCATTCCAACTCGGTTCCAAAATATTGGTCTCCCATTCCATTCCCATTCCGTCACTGAGACAAGCGGACAGGTACCATCATGCCATTCCCATTGCATTGACACCAAGTGAACACCAAGAATTTAATCATGTGTGACGCGTGCTAGTGCGGTAAATTCGGTCGGAAATGCCCGTCCATCAAAGGGTGATCAAAAGGGAACATACTCACACAGGACGTAACAGTTCGAAGCCAATACTACGAAACGTGGAATTTCCGTCCCAAGCAAACATTACTTTGATTCTAGGCGATTCTTGAAGGAAAGACACGTCACACGCAAAAAAGCACCAGTATCTACGAAAGCCAGAGTATTTACACCCTTGGCACAAACACACACCACCATGTTCTGTAACACAATGACAGGAGGCGGAATTCTCAAAAACGACCATCCGGCGACACGCCACCGTTGCAGATTCGTTGTTGTGTCATGCTCCAGTCTGACTAATCTTCAGTTTACTTCATTCTTAACGGGAGCATTGAATTTTATCTTAGCGTTGACGAAAGCCAGTTTTAATTAGAAGTCTCTGAAATTTGTTTTTGAAATCGTTGAGATTTCTTTGGAAACTAACCGCGGTTTTCTTGTGACTGTCTAACTATTTACGTGAGCTGATCCCGAAGATGGTGCAGACTAATACAGCAATAAAAACCACAAACGTGTATGGTACCGATGGTACCGCCGGGTGGCACGGTGGTAAGGGGAGCGAGCGTTCTCACATTCTTCCCTTGTGACAGCTAGCGTTTTAAGACGCTGTAGTTGAGACGATGCGCCTCTATTAGAAGACGCTGCACGGGATTATCAACTTATCCCTGAGGAAAGTCGCGCTCGAAGTACCGGTTTACTCCCGAGTACGGGTAAGGCACGATAGTAACAGGAGCGTCACCCATAACACGCACTTTTGGTAGACTGTCGTACTAACATACGTTTACTTGCTGATGATTGTGTTTTGTACCACGCGATCTCTACTAGCAACGATCATTTGAATTTTACGCCTGCTTAACGACCTTACTCGGTACCCGCCGTGGTTGCTCAGTGGCTATGGTGTTGGGCTGCTGAGCACGAGTTCGCGGGATCGAATCCCGGCCACGGCGGCCGCATTAAGATGGGGTCGAAATGCGAAAACACCCGTGTACTTAGATTTAGGTGCACGTTAAAGAACCCCAGGTGGTCCAAGTTTCCGGAGTCCCCCACTACAGCGTGCCTCATAATCAGATCGTGGTTTTGGCACGTAAAACCCCATAATTTAATTTTTAACGACCTACTCGGTTGGCGCAAGACATAAAAAATGGTCATTAATGAAGAAAAGAAAATTATCTTTCCTCGCGGCAAGAGTATAAAAAAAGATACCACATCTTAACACTGACACTTTAGGTTGCCGATCAACCACTCGATGCCGTGAATGCGGGGATGAACATGGTGACCACAATTGCACATCTCAAGATGAATGGAAATCATCCCGCTGACGATTATAACTGCCCCGCAAGATCAAAGGAGCTTCAAGTGGTTGAAATAATAGAAAGGCGACGTTGCTCTCGTCGTGAAGCCCTTGCTGAAATTCAGAGCAGAACCCAGGGATATGCTGGAGTTACAGCCCGCCACTCACTCAGTATGGACCGATCTTTTTCCCAGACGATCACAAACGTAATAGAGAAAGCTGTTGAAAAAGCAATAGAAAAGCTTCTAGGAAATCTGACAGACTCATTGGCGCAAGTACTGTCTACGCAATTCTCAGAGATATCTCAGATTATAACAAAACGTAATGTCCAAAATCAGATCTCCACTCTTTCTCAGCCTCCTAAATCACAATTGACGAAATCACTCCCCACCGCGAGCACAGATTTAGCGCGGGCTTCAAGTTCACAACAATTTGATCAAGAAGTTCACTCGGAATCAGGGTCGCTAGGCAATCAGGATGTAGACATGGACCCTCGGACTCCTAAACGCACCAGATCTCCTACTAACAAACTGCCTAATTCTCCTACTAACTCTTAAACAAAAAAGTGTGCGAAAAATTCTCTTAATAGGACAGACTTTCTGAAAGAGAGCATTTTGGAGCAAGCAGTGGCTGCTGCTCTGCGTTCGTCAACATAGGGTGCCTTAGGGTACTCCAATGGAATTGCCGGTCAATACTTTCTGCTACTACTGATTTATTATATCTAATTACCCAACGTACTCCTGATATACTGTTGCAAGAGACTTGGTTGACAGCTGGTCAAGATTTTCATTTAAGAAACTATCGTTGCTTTCGATTCTATAGGCCTTCCCGAGGTGGAGGGTTGGCTTGGTTCATTTCATCTAAAATTTGTCATATAGCAAAAATTTCATATCAGACTACGTCTCCTGAATGCGAAATTTTAGTATTAGAGATAACACTTCCAGGCTGCGCACCACTTTCTGTAGTTAATACCTACTTCCCTGCTGGAATACAAGATGTCAGTACACTTGAGGTCACCTTGGCCTACTGCAAAAAGAACACGTTGTTCACGGGTGATTTCAATTCACATCATGTGGCGTGGGGCTTCCGCACTGATGCATCCGGGAAACGTTTATGGGATTGGGCTTCTTCGAACAATTTTACTTGCCTAAATACTAAAGTTGCAACTTTTGTTCGCTGTCAGTCGCGCTCTGCCTTAGACTTATCATTTTCTAGCTCAAGTTTATCATCCTCATCTTGGGCTGTCGTTGATGACGCCACAAGTAGTGATCACCGTCCTATACTGATGGATACTGTCTGCCCCTTAATTTCTTTAGATAATGAAGTACATGTATTTGTGGACTATTCAAAATTTAAGAAAACGTTACAGTCCACGTTAGCATCTTTGATAGGTATGGAGAGAGATACTAAAGCTATACGCCTTTGCGCGGTTTTGAAGGATACCCTAAAGAAATCTGAGTTTGCAGTATCGAAAGCAAAAGGTAGTTCTGGCTGTCCCTGGTGGAACCCTGACTGTGCACGAGATTATAGACGCCGAAAGGCTGCGTGGAAGAAACTTCATCTTAACCAATGCCCTACAAATTGGAGTAACTATACGTATGCTGCAGCTATGTTTAAACGAACAGTCTCTTTAGAAAAAAAGTAATTATGATGAAAAACTATATAATTTTCCGTCGAAGAGTGGCAATAAAAAAGCGCTTTTTAGGTTTCTTCGTTTTCGCATGGCTATACCAACGCCAGTAGAGAGAGAGAGAGAGAGAGGTTTACTTGAAGAAAGGCAGAGAGGTCGGCTTGAGCGTTAGTTTGCTCTGGCCTGCTACTCTTCACTGGGGAACGGGGGAGGGGATAAAAAGAGCGATGAATGATGATGATAAGATTAAGAGGTGCGTATATACATGTCCATCACGTTGAGTAATATTGATTCAGTAATCCTATCGCCTAAAGAATTATCAGAATCATTGGAAAAAATTGCCAGAGGATTTTACAGCTCAGCTACAATTGAACTTTGTCAAGATTTCATCCGAGGACAGTTTTATAACTGTGACGATTGAAGAGCTTTAGCACGTTGTAAGACTGCTACCTGCCTTAGCTCCAGGTCCAGATGGCATAACAACGAGCATGCTAAAAATATTATTTGACGTGTCTCCACAGAGAGAGAGAGAGAGAGACTCCACAGGACCTACTTAATATCATCAACTACTCCCTAAAGAACAGTTGGATTCCTCCAGATTGGAGGCTTGCTAAAATTCTCCCCCTACTTAAGAAACAAGGAGCGGGATTGCATATGGACAACTTAAGGCCCATTGCATTAACATCTAACTTTATGAAACTAATAGAAAGAGTGTTATACATCCGTATAATGAGGTTTTTAACTACTAACACATTACTGAGCTCATGTCAGATCGGATTTAGACCGGGATGCTCGATTTGGTGCGCGCACGTTGATTTGGAGGAACGTATTAAGCTTGCTCGTCACAGGCGACAGTTTGCAGCGCTAGTGGCTCTTGATATAGCTAAGGCATACGACAGTCTAGAGCATATCATTCTCCTCAATATCCTAAAGAACATGAATTTTCCTCCATATATAACAAATTGGATTTATGAATTCCTAAGATGTAGACAATTGTATTGCTCACAAGGTGGTGTTTCGACGTCAAAATATAATCAGTCCAGGGGAGTTCCACAGGGTTCCGTTCTTTCTCCCATTTTGTTTAATATTCTAATGAGCTCAATTCCACTGTGTGATGATGTACAAGTGTATGTTTACGCAGATGACGTTGCATTCTTTGCGTCAGCGAGTGACATTCACTCTCTGCAAAGAATATTACAATCATATCTAGCAATACTTGAAGATTGGTTTGATGATATTCGTATGACATTAAATGTTAGCAAGAGTGCCTTGCTTGTATTTCCCTTAAATATACCGGTTAATGTCTCCCTTCAATACCGTCAAGAAATAATCCCTCAGCGCGACTTTATTAAGTATCTGGGTGTTATATACGATCAAGAACTTAGTTGGCGCAACCACATCGAACATGTTACGTCTAAGGCAGCGCGCGCTGTTGGCATGATTCGAAAACTCGGTCACCGCCGCTCTGGCCTGCGCAGAGACACTCTCATTATGATTTATTGTATGTATGTTCGACCCATATTGGAATTTGGGTGTGTTTTATTCTCTGGTGGTCCAACATACAAGATAAACCCCCTCGTTCTTCTAGAGCGAGAGGCCCTCCGGATTTGTCTTGGATTGCCAAAATTTGTTGCTAATAATGTATTATATCAAGAAGCCCGATTACCCACACTCGTTAGCAGATTCCGCATCCTTACAGTAAAAACCTAGTTACACATTTACGCATCTTCATTGAGGCGATCGCAGTATGTATTTATTACGGAAAGATCTGCCTTCTTTGAAGAAACATGGTCCCGTCTATACAATCCGCAGGTTCTTTTTGTGCAAACTCAACTAGAACTATTAAAGGTTCAGATACGCGAGATCATTCCCCTCAAAAAACCCGTAAATGCTATTAGAATTGAATTTGATGACATATTTCCTTCCAATGCTAAACTCCTGCCAACTAAATATCTAAGCGGATTACTGCAAGATCATTTAGCGCAAATGAAAATCAATACTGTAATAGCAACGGATGCATCAGTGTGTGACGAGAAAGCGGGTATAGGTATTTTTTCTAATGCGCTATCCTGGTTTTACTCAATGCGACTGCCTGATTTTACACCTCTATTTCAGGCAGAATTATTAGCAATCATATTAGCTCTTCGTAAACTTCCTGGAAATTCTTCGACAGCTGTAATAGTAACTGATTCGTTGTCAGTTTGCACAGCACTCACCTCTTCCTCAGACAATACAGTTTTGAACGAACTAGAAAGATTAATCCCTTCGACCTTACATCTGGTGCGTTTAATATGGGTACCAGGTCACCATGGTTTGTTTTTAAATGAAATGGCCGACGCTACTCGCACGTACATCCCTACAGGGACCAGTCATGCATGTTCTGCCGACTTCTGCTTATATCACCGCGGCTAGGTTTAGAAAACTGTCTCTTAAATTACTCTCCAAAGGAGACATTCCAAATCACAGACTTAAAGCATTTGCTTTACCCTTTGGATAATCAATGGTGTCCCACACGTAAATTGGAAATGTCAATTACAAAATTACGATGCCGTATTCCACCCCTAAATTTTTATCTACACAGGTCTGGTCTGGCGATGTCCCCTCTATGTCATTTCTGCAATGAACCTGAAACCATTGATCATTATTTATTAAACTGCCGCCGATTCGCAATCCAGAGAAAGAAATACTTCGAAATTCCGTTCCGAAAATTAGGCATCGCTATAAACACTGAAAATATTCTATCTTTCGGGGCATATACACTGGGTTTTAGCCACAGGAACGTATGCAGGGCCGTATGCGAGTCCCTCGGTGACACAAGGAGAATACCAAGTTAATTTACTGATATATTGTTTGTTATTATTTTACAAAATTCCAATTTACGTTAATTTACTGGTTGATTATTTATTAATTTTGAAAATTCCAACTAAACTGATTGAAATTCATTACCTTCTACCTTGATCTCCTTCCAAAAAGCACACGATTCCCTATAAGATAAAATAAAATACGGCTCTAACATCAGTTAGTTTCATTGCATAATTTCAACCCACCTGTTTAACCGCCGGCTTCTTGGCCAATCCCGCGTGGTGGGTATGCGCCATGGCATAGGAAGCAAGCAAGCACTTTAGGTTCTTCACATGCACAGGGAGCTTTAAGCCACAGACACCTGGGGGTTACTATCGCTAACAACCTATCTTAGAGCTTGAACATCGGCAAAATCAGCAGGTTGGCCTTTCGGAAATTATGCTTACCAAGACACAAACTCGACAACGCCCCTTTATACATTAAACTATTCAGTTACCCTACTATGATCAGGCCCACGCTTGAATACGCATACATAGTTTGTTACCCGCATAGTGATGACTAGAGGCCAGACTTTTAGGCATTAAAAAAGCGCGTTTTAGGCGCCAAAAATAGTCAGGCAAAGCAACGTTCTAGGCCTCCAACGTCGTAAATATAGGCACAATAAATGTTTACATAAATGCGAATAATTTCCAACGAAGACGTGCGCCACCTGTATCTACGACAGGAAAACAAGAAATGTTATTGTTTATGATGGCACAAAGGCGCCAACAGTTGAACATATCCGTGCAATTGTCCCATAAAACTGCTCGACTAATGACGATCATTTGGCGTAATTCAACAAGCACACTGCTCATATTCATGTTCAATGGCCACTGTGCTAGAGCGTTGCATAAAGTGAAACAAGCAGGAAAAGTAATACTTGAAAGCTGGGAATACTCATAAAAAAAGCGCTACTTTATGTCTGCTTGATGCAATAAATTAAGACACAACAAAAAACAGACAAATAATAAATTCAAGAGAGACTACAATTTATTAAGAAATTAACATGTTCTTACATGAGGACTGTTAGGTACAACTCTGGAAATTTTCTCATATACAATGACATTATCGGAATTGTACAGGAAATACGTCCCAACCCTGCCAAATACACTTCCTCCCATTTGAAGTGCACATGTTTGAAGAAATCTGTTTGGAGAGCTCGCGGAACGTAGTTTAAGAATCACTGAGAAGATTGTAGAAACAATAGCTAACTACCACCATCTCCAGATTTTTGGATTCAATATTGTTCCTCTTAACCACTGAGAATGATCCTGTACGCTGTGAAGGAACGCTCGACTTAAGTGAACACCTCAAAAAATGTCACAGTTTCGCCCTAAGGGCGAAGCAATGAATGCGATAGCAACACAGCAATGCCATACGAAGTAAGGTGAGCGGCTTTGGTAGCAATATGAATTGTAGTAAACATGAGCTGATTAAGTAAGCAGGTGTGCTGCGCCGTAAGTAGACCGACATGAAGAGAGACTCGATGACCACGAGAAGGCGCCTGTGAAACGGTGGTGTTGATGAGAAGCGCTTCCCGTGGGCAGCGCGTGCGAAGGGACACACCTGTAGCGCTGCACTGCCGATCCGGGCAGCATTGCATGTGTAGCGTGCGTTGGAAAATGTGGCCCGACTATTACTAACTGAATGAACAAGCGTGGTGTGAGCGCGCACAAACAAACATGAATAGATCACACTGAATCACACAGACAACGACTGTCAAAACGCTGGCAGCAAGCAGCGGGCGAAGGTACGTGCGGTCTATCGCTTCAACGGAAAATGAGCGGCGAATGCACGGCGCATAAAGGTCAGAGCCGTGTGGAGATAAGCGACGGTGCGAGCGAGTGACGAGCGCGGTTGCTGGCAGAATAGAAGTGCGCCCCCCCCCCCCCCCCCCCCTCCCAGCTCCCTCCGGCGCTGGCTTCCCGCTTCCTTGCTTGCGCGTGGGAGATTGAGTGCGTTCGCTCTCCGTGATAGCGCGCGTCCCCGCACGCTTCCGCTCGGGCATACGGCGCGCGGCGAAGATTTTATCTATAGGGAACCTGACAGCGACGGCGACGGCGACGCCGACGGCAGAAATCCGGTTGAAGTGTCCATATAATTGCTATCGCAATAAAAGTAAAACAAACAAAACAAAAGCCGCGTGCCATCACATTTTTTTTTCTTTTGCTCTTCACTCTCCTTTCCCCTGACGGGTGTCCGTGGTTTCGCATTCGCCAACCGTGGCGCGTCCCATTTCACTGCTGCTAACGGTTGTTTTCCGAGAGTTGGTTGAACTAGATGACTAGGTTGAACCCCATAGAGTTCCGAACAGTCACTGTTGCCCGGTAACATGAATAACGGTCTCTAACTGCACACAAAAGCGAAACGTGAGGCTAAATAGTGTTCATATAGGCGCCGATATTGAAAATAGGCAGTTATAGGCATTTAGGCACAAACGCCAAAATAGGCATTTATAGGCACTATAAAAACCCTCTAAAAGCCCTTCTTAACCTCTAATTCATGCTCATGTATCAAAGTGGGGTGATAGGAGCGCAAGGAACAAAAAAGGCATTTGCCTAAAATCCGGTCTCTAGTGATGACAGCATTAACAAACTTTAAAGCATAGAAAGAAAAGCCATCAGATTAATTCACTCCAAATATTTACGGGATGATTACCCTCTAAACTAAGGAAAGATAAAGCTACTGAATCATTCTATCTTTGCTGAAAATTTCAGCGGATTCAATTCATATCCCTGCTCCTAACAAGCTTGCTGTCTATCCAAACGAGTAATTGTGACCACTCGCAACGAGACCAACACGACACGCCAAGCCGCATTCCTTAATACCATACTATGCCAAAACCGATATGTTTAAAAACTCTTTCTTTCTGAGAACAATAACAAAATGGAAGAGACTAAACATGTTATGAATATTTGCGTTGAGTAGCCAGTCTGAAATATTATCTAACTGGCTCGGGCTCATCTAAAGTGTGTAGTATGCAACAAACAGACAAACAAACAAAAATAGATAAATAGACAAGTAGATAAATAAATAAATAAATAAATAAATAAATAAATAAATAAATAAATAAATAAATAAATAAATAAATAAATAAATAAATAAATAAATAAATAAATAAAGAGTGCCACAAATAACCATCTCACGAAGGAAGCTAAACGCATTCTTGGATAGCAATCGAGGTTGGGTCTGCATAGTTTTTTTTTTTACTTTTTCACGTCCACATAACGCTTCAAACAAAACGAACTTTTTTTCTGTTGCAGTTAAACAAATGTGTAAGTTACGGTTGTTTGGCTACTGATTCGGCCTCTGAAAATTGACCTTTGAAACATTTATACAATGTTAGCCATACAACGCTATAATGGGCGTCGTATACAACAGTGCGGCACTCATTAGTAGATGCGAAGCATATTGCTTCGCATCGCTCCCTATGCAGTGGTACAGCGAGCTTTCATTAATACTCCGCGATCTGCATTATACAGTCTTGCATCAGCGGCGAACATGTAAGTTGTGGGGTATAGCAGGCCACATTTTTTTTTTCGCGTTGTCCACTTAACAACGTGGAGAGCTGCGCATCGAGAGAGCTGAAAAAGAAAATTTGCCGGGGGTCATAAAGAAAAGCCGAACGGGAAGTTTGCCGCATTTCCACTAGAAATTGCCGAAGTCTACAAAGAGGGCCGGGTCGCGTTCTCGTGTAGACCGTGAACGTTCGTATTTTCCTACCTCATAAAGGTTTTACATCCGAAACCCACGTTTCGCAAGTGCATTCGGAACGTGTCGGCTTCACCATGGGACAGTATAGGTAAGAACGCACTAAAACTGCGTTGACTTAGTCCCGCTGAAAGGTTGTTTTTTGTAAATCTGGGCATATACAGCGCAACTGGTTCTCCTTAAGCGGTTTGCATTACTTGTGTGTGTGTTTTGACCTCACCCGCAAGCTGTGTTACGGTGTGCGAAAGTGAAACGAGTTGACGAAAAAAAAAAAAAAAAACGGTGGTCTTCTGCGGGAAAGCACCGTTCCTGGCTCGTTTTCTGCTCGATGGCGTCAAACAAGATAAACGCACTCGCAGACTTTTTCTTGAAGTTGGAGACGGTAGCACGCCACGCAGATCGCCACAAAAAAGGAAGTTGACCGATAAGCACGAAAATAATGCAAGTTTCTTTGCGAATGCGGGAGAGAAGGGGCGTCGGACACTCCTGCATAGAAGCAAGAAAGGACAGGAAGCCGGACGAAGCAACGAAACGCGCTTACACGCGCGTGCTTCGGGCAAATGGAGACCACTGAAGTCCGCAAATCCCGAAAAAAAATTCCTTCATTTCTGAGCGAAGAGGGACGTTCTGGTCCCCTCTAACCGAGCGGGCCTTGAGGTCGAGTAATCCCCTTCGCGGAGCCGGTGTCTGACGCTACC
This sequence comes from Dermacentor silvarum, assembly GCF_013339745.2. Taxonomy (NCBI): domain Eukaryota; kingdom Metazoa; phylum Arthropoda; class Arachnida; order Ixodida; family Ixodidae; genus Dermacentor; species Dermacentor silvarum. The sequence continues at coordinate 111,604,117 of NC_051159.1, read as the reverse complement.
CGAAGAAGTCTGCGTGAAACGGCAGCGCGCGGTCGCATAAATAACGTGCGGCCACCTTCCCGGCAGCGCGGAATAGATTTCAAGCGGATCAAGTCGGCTTTGGCCAGAACGGCCACTGCCCAGGGTGGGCGGGTGGTTCAGGCTTGGAGGAATGGCGTGTGTGAGCGGTACGCTGCGAGGGGTTTCTGAAAGAGGAAAAAATTTTGGTCCTGCGCGCGTTCTCCTTAGCGCCAGGGTTCACCTCCTTCTACGGCCGCCTCAAAAGGGATAAAAAGGCCAGCTTCAGAATACAGCGCCACACTCTGCCTAGTCAGCGCGTGCGGCGAGTGAAGTTGGCCCTAGACGCTCCATCGCGCCCAGTGTCGTAACCCAGCGCGCCTGTTGGCGACGTCGACCAAGTGTCTGCACGTGAGTGCCGTCCGTTTTCAGTTCGTTGGAGTTGCGACGTAGTCCGGCTGGGCATTACCAAAATGTTGGGAATCTTGCAGTAGTTGCAGCTTGAAATATGCTCTTTTTCTGTGCGTATTACTAAAAAAAGGAAATGTGCGTTTGAAAGGAATAAAACGTGCAAACTAAAAACTAGACGACGTGGCTAAAAGGGCCAGCACTTTTAGTTGTCACCTGTCACGACTTTCTCGCCAGTGTCAACTAACTACGCTTGCGCGTATTTGGCTAGGCAGTTGGAATTTTACCGCGGGTGTCCTCTATGTTTATTATGTTATCGTATATATTGCTAACCCTACGGTTCTTGTAGGAATTCAGAAGATAACGAAGAGAAGTTCTCATTCATATGCCGGGTTCCGATCTTGCGGGATGCCTAAAGTATAGACCGCGGGCGTTCGTATTGCGAGCCCCATATTGATTCTGACGCCCTTTAATTTGCAGTATTTCGTCACGCCGTCATGCGTCCTCCTATACGTGCGAAGACATTTCCCAGCTGCGAACCAAACAATATTTCAATCTCCAGCCTTTATACGCAATGAGGCAATATCCGCACCCGAAGAAATGCCATTATACAATCCTTGTTTACTTACGCCCTCGGTCTCCTATAGATGACACTAATTAAGACGCGCTCTCGACGTCTTAAGAAAGGTTAAAACATGCAATTTGGTCCTGGCAACGATCAGAAAGGAAAAGACGACGCTATCCATTCGGTTTCCTTAGCAAAAGTCACGCATCGTGTGCAAGGCGAGGTGCTATGTAGCCGGCGGCTGTCTGTCTTGGTCTTTAGGAGACGCGATGAAAGCTAGTTATCTTCGCGTCTGTTCTGCTCCTCCCGTTCTCAGTGTCGGCGAGTGAACCGGGGTCAGATGAAGCAATGCCATAGAGCCCGGGGCTAGCCGCCCTGCCTGACTTAAGCAATCGACTCCGCGCCGAGAGCGATAATGACACCTTCGTGTTTAGGTTCGCGTCTAGGTCTGCCAAAAAGGAATCGGTAAGATGGGCTTTTCGTTGACGCGAACCGTACATGATGCAGGAGACAAATAAAAACCTACGGATAGCGGGGTCAGACAGTCTGAGTCGATTGCAAAGTGGTAATGATGGTTCCGAGAATTTCGCAAGACTGCTCCTCGTCAGGTCGCAGAAACACAAGATGGAAAGCCATAGTAAAGAGAACATTAGGTGCCTTTACATTAGGGCACATTTAAAACCTATCCTCAGCCAGCAGCTTTTTCCTGTGTGGAGTCTTTCGTTCTCGCCGAATTTCAGCACCCTCTTCCTTCATTCTGAACAGTGAAGAGAGAGGGATATATTCCAGTCTTGAACCGTACAAGAAATAGAGAGTATATTCGTGTCTCTACAACAGTGCTCATAAATTAGGTTCATGTGCCTCAAGCGCATACGAGTGGGGTTATCTGCCTGCGTTAAATTGTAACAATAAAACACCATACAGTGACATCGTTAACCAGCATGACGTTGAGCATCCAAAAGCAGCACAGGGGTTTGGTTGCGAGAAAAGCAGTACTGGAGTTAACGCATCTGCTAATATGACCAGGGGGCTTTCAGTACACATCGTGCTCCTCGGATGGTTGACTCACTCGTCGAAAAATATATTTGAATATATAGCCCCAGGTGAGCTCGTGTTGCTTCGCGACGAGTATTGCTGGAAACGCAGTAAAATAAAACGCAATCATTTACGCATATTAGAGAAACCGCACTGTTAGTAAAGTCAAGAATAAAATGTCATGGAACCGAGCGTCGTGGCTGGGGAGCGACATACGATGTCCCAAATTGCACAAAAGGGGGTATTAATAATAGAATCCAAGTGTACCCCTATAACGAAGATAGACTTTGATGTACGCAAGATCGCGCATTGTAGCACTGAATTGGTTGGTTTGGCTTTCCTCAGGCGTTTCTTCGGAAGCCGCCAGACAAAAGAGATCGATTGTTGTCAAGAGCGGGATGGCAAGTATGAATACATGCGTTTTTGTATAAATGCAGCTCGCTTGGATTTCAAAGTCGAGTCAGGTAGTTTTCTCAGGAGCACAGTGACTTCGTGCGTGGTCGAGAGGCTTCAACGCACCACGCTGAAAGAACTCGAGAGATGGTGTAACGAACCACCACAAGGTGTGCAGCTCTTGGTGGTGTTACCTTTTAGACGGATTATTGATTTATTTACTCACGTACATAGTAATTTACATCGGGAGTAATATTTGTTGCGAATGTAAGGTAGTAATAAATACAACATAATTCCGTGTGACGTAGAATGTGGGCATGACTAAAATGACAATTGAATGATACCACGCAATTTCACGGCTAATGATTACGCCTTTTGCGGGAGACTTGATTTAGAATCGCAGTATAATTATCGGCAAGAACAAATGTGACATTTATTTTGAAAAGTAATACACTATATACATTTAAGGCAAAAATAAGGAAACGAATGAAGCTGCATACATTTCAGCTATTTTTAAGCTCCAAGAAAGTAATCTTTTCATTAGCATATTTGACGAATAGCAATCTCCAATAATGCGTAATGAGATTTCGAGACCTGTTCCTCATAGCCTACTTCGTGCCAGAACATCCTGCAGCGCCAAAAGCAAGGATAGAGTGGGAACTTTGTAGTAATGCACCTTTTCCATTTGCGCACCAGGATCAGTAATTTATAAACATGTATAGCTATACGAGTATCGCCTCTAAAGTGCCAACCTATTTCTCCAAATGATGAATGACAGCCCGTTGCCTCGTACCGCCCCACGTAGATTCAGTTTTCTTGGAGAACCATACGATAGTAAAAAAAAAAAAAAACTAATAACGCATTGGGGCCCCATCTTGGACTCAACGCCAAAACCGAAACCTCGACAGCAGTCGCTTCAGGGTCCTACAAAAGTGATACCACTGCCGCGTTGGCATCCCTTGAAAGCAAAGACGGTAAAAAGTTAGCAGACGTCATTATACCCTCAAATCAGAACGCGAGATGGCAGTGCACATTCTTCCTTTATTTGAATTCTTCGTGCATGACTGACCGTCATCGTGCTTTTTTGCAAACTGTAACGGGGTCAGGACCTCGTCAAGCTGTTCAAGCTTTCAGTCCCATACTTCTCCTATCAAAAGGAAATAAAGTTGATTGATTGATTGATTGATTCTGGGTGTGTGCACGCGTGCGTCGCCTTGCCGGTTCTTTTTTTTTCTTTTTTTTCTTTTTTTTTTACAAGGAAGCCTCGCCAGGAATTTGACCAGGTTATCATCTCCACGTTCTCTGCCACATCAAATTTCCTTCTTTCTGTCTTTCAGGAGGGGACTGGGACGATGAACCGCCTGGAGCGGTACTTGGCTCTGTCGGCGCTGATTCTAGCCAATAGCGCCGACCGCTGCCTCGCCGAGGACACCGCCGACAACCAGGACCTGTTCGTCGTGAACTCCGACTCTGCCCTAGGACAGTTCTCCGCCAGCGCGAAGGTGACTGCCTTGTGGGAAGCTACAAACTGGCGATTCCGCTGCGGCGTAGCCTAGTGTCGTGTGGACCGGGGTTTATTTAATTACTTAATAATTTACGTTAATTTATATAATTTAATTTACTTTTTATTTCCCTAGCTGAAAGCTAGGGAAATATGTGTTAACGTCATAAATGAGCAAGAAATGCAAATATATGGAATTATAGCTCAATCTCAGCGACAACGAAATGCAGGAGCAGCGTTCATGCTTTGTGATGCTGTAACATGAAATTATACGCATCCGTTCTCTGTATTAGGGGCCACCATCTTGCCAGCTACACTTGGGATTTGCCATAGGCGGTTGCACAGCGTATAGGTGCTTCAGCTAAGAGGCCAAATAAATTGGGAATAGAGATCGTGAAGGCAAAAAGAAAATAAGCTACGTTGCTGCTGGAGATGCAGGTTTATAAGTTAGTTTAGTTGTGTTGGTTTAGGGGTCCTTACAAGCTAATTTACTGATAGAGTTACGGGTTACATTAGCAATTACGACTTTTCATTTTTTTCATCGTCGTTATTCAGATTTTCTTGATTTCGTAATAATAAAGCACGTTTGGTTTGCACGCAAATAAATAGTTGGCATTGCAGGCTCGTGCTGCTTTGGCCTAATGTAATCTAGAATTAGGTGCTCAATATTCCCATGGAAGACAAGCCGAAACTGCTTCAGAGGGCACTTCGGGCGTGACCAATCCTTTCTTATGTCCCGTTTGATGGGCGGTTTCTTGGGGGATGCTAGATCAATGAACCATTTACAAAATCTTGATAGGCGAGCATTTTTACTGAGCTTGACTGAATTATGTATATTGTTTACAGACACGTTCTCAGATTCGCATAAAAAACTTACTGAGAACAACTATGCTAGTATAGTATCCGTTGATGGGTTTTACTTATCGCGGGAGGTTTTAAGTCGCCGAGAGTTTCGATGGCAACAAGAGGGCAAGGAAGGCGAGAACTTCTAGAATGTGATAACACAGGCATTGCGACTGCACGAGGTGAGAGAAGAATTTGACACACACCCACGCCGTCTCTGTCATCGTCCAGTCGCGCTGCACTGTGTTATCGTGAACCCAAAGCAACTTGCCCGCCAACATGCTTAAGTCTAAAATGTGAGCAAATCTCGCCACGCCATACGTAACTGCAGCGGCGTAGGTAGTTGGAGGTACGAAAATACCCAGTTCTCAAATTTCTGTTCGTAAATCCGAAATAAAGGTAAAACTGCCGCACTAGGGAGCGCTTGAACCTAGGCTTCCTAAATCTCACTTGTCAAGCGAATCCCAAAGGGATAATTTGAAAGGAGAGCACTTTGCCGAGCTTGACTGAAATGAACGAATGAATAAATTTTACTTAAGAAAGGATGGCTCTCTGGCCTCTACTAAGGTGCCGAAAGAGAACCAGGGGTCTAGCGAAGAGGAGCGGTGGAACCATACTATTAAAGGAAACGTTTTTCACCGCTACCATTCACAGCTTTATATTTAAAAATAATGAAAAAAAAAGCAAAACCATAGTTAGTGCCCGCTCCCCATGTCAAATTCTCGCGAGACGTGAGCTGTACTCTGCCAGCGAATAGAAAATGGTACAGCCCATAAGCGACAACTTAACAAAAAATACTTGAAGCTAAACTAAGCATACTTGAGAAACAACTTCAAATAGTGATTGAGACTATACAGGACACCGTTATAACACGGACAGACGCTTGGCTTAGAGACTCGTAGGTCTGCATAATTACTTTGCTGATTGAATAAAGCGTGCTTGCAAGTTCTGCTCACAATACTTTGAAACAGAGTGTGTACACATTTTTGACACTTGTGCTGCTGTTAGCTATTATGTTCGCTTGAACAATTTAGTCCGAAAGCACGGTGCGCTGGCGCACCCTTGTCATGTACTGACATTGTGCAAACAATCGTCCACAGCTTTTTTCTTCCGCGAGGCAAGTGATAAAGAATGAGTACGCGAGAGGGCTTAACTGCGGAAATTTTTCAGAAAGTAGGAAAAAAAATTAAGGTATGGGAAAAATAAATGCTCCGGATCCAAAGGACATTTCTCGAACAAAGCGATTTCAGCTCCCCACAGAGCTCTCAACTTTCTGAAAACGTGGCATGGGCACTTTAGATTGCTTCCTTTATATAAAAAAAAACGGAGAAAAAGAAACAGACAGCGATGCTGAGCGCCACAACCTATACTGGAAAACCAACTGCAAAGAGAGCTTCAAATTAAGTCTGTGTCGGCGGGGATTAGACTTAAAACATTGGACGTAGTAGTCTTCTATTTATTCTTCTCTGTCTGTACCACACGCTGCGCGAATTGGTCAAGTTATTAGAAATGCTGGGCGAAAGTGAATCATGAGAACAAATCAGTATCGGCTTGAACATGTACGTGGGATTTAATCAAGTTTGTGCCCGAAGGGTGCTGCAATGTGAATTCTCCTACAGGCGTAGACGACGGAAAAACTACCGCAATTCGGTTCTGAGTCTAAAACCCAAACTGGCAGTCATATGTCTTCACTCCTTCCTCCAAAAAGCAAGCAATGAAGGGAAACAAGATAAAGGCAGACGACACACCTGATCGCGAAGTAGTTCGCGAAGAAAGTTTTGTTTTAAAAGCAACCGTTTTCTTAAACACCGCTCGGCGCTCGCGTTCAAGACCTTTCAGCTACGAGTGATTTTGTAAATGACTGAACTGTATGCGGGGAGAAAAGAGGCATGTAATAGAAATTGCCAGGGCTATTTCAGCAAGCACGCCAAGGCAGACCTCACCAGCGCAAATCGCTGGCTTTGCTACATCACTGTATCTTGCATTGATCGGCTCTTAGACGGAATGCTATTCAATATGTCGTCTTTTATTTTTATTTTCTTTCGAATAAATAATTCTGATAAATTCACGCGCTTGGTTCAATACCAATTTGCGGAGCTACATATTGTTTGATATGGTGCATATTGACCACTAAGATGCGTATGATATATAGGAGTCTGGTTACGTGATGTGCATTAGTTCATTACTTGACTCCTGGCAAAAATGTTCATCTCGTAGACCCACCACGGCCAGGGAATAACCGTCGTTAAGCTTACTGTGCGTTTCCACTGCGTTGTCAGGAAGTGACTCCGTAACGTTGGCCCAGTTGCTATGGAGTTCTGCAATTGTGCATGAGGTCGCGGGATTTCATCCCAACCATCGTGGCCGTATTTCTATAACAATGAAACACACAAAAAAATAATTACAGGTTTAGGGGCACGTTAAATAAAAACAGCTGGCCAAAATTAGACCGAAGCCTTACACTACAACGTCTCTGACCACGATTGCGTTGCTGCCGGGATGAGGAAAAATAAAAATAAAAGCGTAAACAAAAAGAGAGAGGTAGCGCAAGAACGGTGCGCCGCAAACGGCCGAAACTGATCTTTTCAAATGCACTGCGAAAACATGCACGCATTGCACGTTGCTGCATATCATCAATGAAGCGAGCCATCAAGGCTCTGATGATTTTTCATTACCACAGGCCTCAATTCAAGGCTGTGAACGGGTCCTTCAGGCACGAACGTGTATACAGTCACATCCTACTTTATATCCTCATCCTCCCTCATCATACCCCTCTTTTTCTCCCCTTCCCTCTGAGCAGAGTAGCAAGCTAGAGGATTATTACCTCAGGCAAACCTCCGTGCTTTTCCTCTATTAAATTTTGGCCTCTCTCTCTCTCTTTAGTGTTCGTGCATAGCACCAGTCAGTCCACATATTAGAACGCAACCTAACATGTTTAGTATACACATCGCAGTGCGATGGATAGTTTGTAACTCATTATCGAGAAATGAGAGTTTGCTACAGCGAGACACGAAGAAGAGATGGATAAGCGCTCGTAGGTGTCCGCTTTCTGTGTATTTTTTCGTCGCAGCGTGGTAGTTTTGCATTGTTAAACTATATACTGCAGTTTTTAGTCAGTGCGAACGAAAAAAAACAAAGGAGGCTCCTTCAAGTGGCTGAAAGAAACATGCATTTAGTTTCATCTGCATAGAAGAGATCATGTGTTTTCTTTAAAACAGGAGATATGTTACCCGCGGGACATTGTATACGTAGTTGGGACTATGAAGAGGTGGTAAAGGGAAGTAAAGGTTGATGGCTACAATATTATTCAGTTAACATCACCGTAATAAAATGCAGTGTTTAATTTGTAATTCATTTGGTTATATTTCCTGACTGTCATCTTTCCTTTAAAGGCAACGCCATGCCAGACTCACTCGAGTCGAGCGCGTGATGGGTGATAACGGCCACTCCCTCTTGACATTTACTAAAGAGCACGGGCTAGGGCTTTCATATAATTCCACATTTCAATTAACTGCTGGGCACCTTCATAAATTTATAAGAGCAAAGTATTAAAAAAAGATGGGAAACACGAAGGCGAAATTTTCATAAGTGGCACATTGGATTACACATTGACTTTGGTATCACCCATCATTACTTGTTAATGTATGGAATATAAGCGAGCTCACTTCTTTTGAACTACTCATCTGCTTCCCTGTTATGACGCCACCAAGGCGAAAGGAAAAAAAAAGAATACTTTTGTGCATTCGGTTTATCATAAACCAGTGCTCAACAAAACGATGCCAGTTATCATATCAATCGGTGGATACATTCGTGACCCTTGGTTCAACGCTTGGGCGTCTCACGTGAACAAAGCGCGTAAAGTTTTTTTTTGTTGAAATCTTCGCATGCATGGACGCACGCACGACACGCACGCACACCACACAAGCACACACACACACACACACACACACACACACACACACACACTTTTTTGTTTATGAACAAAATAAAAGTAATAGTTTGATGTATTTATTTTCATCGCCATGGATTGTTTTAGCCCATGACGGTGCGTATGCCTGGAAAACGGCACCAACTGCAGGACACGGTGGAAGAATAGGCTAGGTGTCTGAACGTGGCTGCCGGCCTCGCGATTTTTTTCGGTCGTAGTCTACGTCTCTCTCGACAGATGGAAAGACGACTGGAAAACAGCGAATTAGGTTTTGATTTATCCTACATGCGTAATGGACAAATGGTGCAACAAAAGGTCCCTGGATTGATGTACGCCGACGACATTATGCTACTAGCGGACAATAAAAAAGATTTACAGATACTTGCGAATATCTGTGGGAACGCAGCGACAAATCTAGGCCTTAAGTTTAGCACAGAGAAATCAGGGATTATGATCTTTAATGAACACACGAGTAACTTCGTGGTGTCAATTCAACAGCAAGTAATACCCATAGTGAAGCAATATAAGTACCTCGGCGTACACATAAACGAAGGAAAGAATTACTCAAGCAACCACCAAGATAATCTGAAAATAAAGGGGAAGCGGAATGCAGCATTAATGAAACACAGAGCACTGTGGGGCCACAATAAGTATGAGGTGGTGCGTGGAATCTGGAAAAGAGTAATGGTGCCAGCGCTAACATTCGCAAATGCCATTATATGCTTAAAATCGGATATATTGGCGGGTTTAGAAGTTAACCAAAGATCAGTAGGCCGGTTGGCTTTGGGAGCACACGGTAATACGACAAATGAGGCAGTGCATGGAGACATGGGTTGGGCCTCTTTTGAAGTCAGAGAAGCACAAAGCAAAATTAGTTTTGAAGAAAGGCTCAGGAACATGGATGAAAATAAATGGGCGGCTAAAGTGCACAAGTATCTCTACATGAAAAGCGTGGACACAGAATGGAGGAAGAGGTCTAGGAAGTTGGCAACCAAGTACAGGATAATCGAAACTGTAAATAGACAACCAGGGGTCATCAGAAAGAAAGTGAGAGAAATAGAGACCGTGAATTGGATGCAAAGAATGGAAACGAAAAGGACAATGGAGATTTACAAGAATGAGAAGAAAGAAATTAGAAGGGAAAATCTGTACGATAACACAAAGGGCAGTGCCTTGCTATTTGAGGCTCGAGCCGGTTGCCTAAGGACGAAAACATATCGGAACAAATATTCGGAACTAGATGAGACATGTGTATGCTGCAGTAAAGATCCAGAGACCACTCAGCACATCCTAATGGAATGCGACGGGATCCACCCAGCGAGAACCGTAGGTAACGTGCAACTCCCAGAAGCGCTTGGGTTTAAAGTGGAAGGAAACATAAACAGATCAGCCGTAGAGATCAGCAAGAGACGATTAGAGTACTGGTGGAAAAAAAAGCAGGGAAAAGATCGATACGACCTGATCTCTGAAAATCATAGGCAGCGGTACAAGCTAAATTTTTGAAAAAGGTATACAAAAATGCGAGATAAAGAACATGTGTAGTATACCTGATTAAATCAAGCAGGCTAGGTGGCTATTTGTCGCCACCCCGTTTCAAAGGGGATGCCAATAAATCATCATCATCATCATCATGGGGGGGGGGGGGGGGGGGGGGGGTCAGTGGCAGCAGCTGGCGCAGCGCACGTGGATCCTCACACATACACGCACATAAAAAAAAATAATCGCTAGTCAATTGTCCCATATAGGCCTGTGTACCAGTCTAAGTCTGTGGTGATCCTTTGGAAAGCAAGCTTAGGTATACCCTCTTAAAAATGTAATCTCAGTAGCGCTATCCAGACCTAAATTTGCTTCGCAACTCGTTAAAGTCTACTGTATAGAGACTGGTTATTAGTGAGGAGCCACAAATAATTAATTTCTGGTGGTACTAGGCCTCTGTTATAAAGTTTTCTGAACCGCCTTCACAGGCGCACGAGGGACGAAGCACAGAAAGGCGGTTTCCGAGTGATTCATGGTCACGCTATTGGCTCTTCGAGTTGCGCTTCTCATTGTTATTACCGTTCTATTTATGTCTTTTTTTTCTCTAACAAATTGTTGCAATGCTCAATAGTGAGCGACCACACCCTGCCCACCAGGGATATACAGTCTACGTCTCTCTCGACAGATGGCGCGGGTCATTGGGGGGCGTAGCCTGCTCCACTACGCAAGTTTTCATGTCCTATGTCTATACTGTATGACGGCCCGGGTGAAATATTTACCGTACCTTAGCTCCAATTTTTTGTTTACTTTGGTGCAGGTGGCCTTTTGAAATATTCGAAAAATATTCGAAAAATATTCGCATTTACAAATAGTGATTATACGATTCGAAGACTTAATCGAATGGGATACTATCCGATTGATTATTCGAAAGTTTCGAACAACCGCATACCAATAGCAAAGTTCTTCAAGTTGTGCTCATATGGCGAGAAACCGCGGCTTGCCGAGTGCAGCGATGTTCGTGGTTAGCATGCATGCCAACCAGGCACGTTGCTGCTACCCGCGCAAGTACATCCAAACTAAAATGTGCGCGCGGCATTGCTCGGCCGCTCAGTTCAGTACATCTCAATCACTACCTGCATGCTAACGCACAATGGAGACTACGGGGCAGCAATTTTCACCTGAGGTACGCAACTCAAGCACATCTAGACAAGCACAGGCGGTAAACTTGCTGAAAAGCAAGGTTAAGATCAAAGAGGGAGTTCGGTAGGTGGTTTCTAGTTGCATATTCATTATTAAATTTTCCTTCGCAACCAGCACGGGAAGCAGCAATACAGAATCGGCATGAGCTAATAGTGCCCCAGAGGAAGTAACACAGAGCAGTATTCGGCCGTTGTGCAGATAAATACGTGATCGAAGGGCCTCCCGCCGCTAGTAGACGACAGAAAATGATGACCGCCCAACACTTCAGCGCTCCTGCCGGCTAAGGGAGGAAGCCCGAACACAGTTGTTGTCAGCTCACTCTGTAGACAGACGGCGCTGTTGAGACACCTGTGTATTCATCCACCGTTCTGCAGGACTATAGTTCACTATATTCAGGAGAGAATGAAAAGAAAAAAGTCCGCTAATCTTGTCAATGTTACGTGGACTTGCACCGGATACAGTGAACTGCAGCTGACTTGACGAGTGTGGCGGATGAGCAACACTTAGGCACCGCTGTTGCCAAATGGAATTTTACACTTTCTTCTTAACTGTTTTGGTGATGCAAGGACGACACCTTTATTGCCGCGAATATACGAGTAGGTTGCAACTCGTAACTACGGGCACGCTAAAGGGGCCCTGAACCCCTTTTTATCGAAGTGGAGAAAGGCATTTGAGGTGAAAATAGGCTATTTCAGAAATACTTTGCCACAAAAAGTACCTCAGTGCGTTCAGCAGAAGTGGAGTTATTGTGCAAACAAACACTGCCTCCGCTGTGCTCCCCTTCCTTCCTTCTTCAATGCCTTGCACTGCGAAGGCTACGGCAGAGTGGGGCCGGACCACAACCGTCCGCCTTCGAAACGTCACCGTGGCGCGCAGTTCAAATTTCATTTTGGATGATAACGTAGACGCCACGACTTCCGATTTTGCCTACGATGCGCTATACGTAAGCCAAACGCGGTTGCCCTCAGCGAGCCGCAGTGCGCTTAGCCAGCGGACTCGGGCGGCACCCCGCGGTGGCCGCGGTGTAACCGATCGCCGCGACCAATAGCAGCCGCGTATTGGGATACGTAATAAAGCACACAGAAGAGTGAGGATGATGGCCTTTGTTGAAACGAGAGCATTTGATACTATTGAGAGAAAGGTAACTTCGCGCTCCGGTTGCGAGCTCCCCCACAACGTACGACAGCAAAACTTGGCTGAAATGTCTCACAACAGCGTATGCTACCCGCGGACTATGTATTTCACCAAGCTCGAGGGTGGTACAGGCATCCCTTTAAACAATTCCACTAACTATGCGCACGTTTGCAGCATAAAAAAAAATTCAATAGCAGACAGGAACACTAAAAGCTCTTGATCGTTATCGAACTGCGCTTAATCATTTCTTGTTTCTCACAAAGCTCACAAAGCGGTGCTCACAAAGCTCTGCTGGAATTCTTACGAAGTACGAGACTTGGCTCTCGTTTGTAGTGCTCATACTCCGTGTGTGATGAGACGTGGTGTTGTTCATGATGATGATGATGTTGATGAGCCTTTAAAACATGGCATGTACCCACAATGGATATAAAGCCTGAATCTGGATCTTGTACGCTCAGTTATGAACCGAACAAGAAAAAAAAATAACAGAATGAGGTGTAACATTGTGTTGGATGGTAGCCTCTCTGTTCTTTTTCCCTTTACTGCCTCCTTATTTGTTTCTTTATCCATACTTGTCTCATGTTCAAGCGAATGGACGTGGTGTCCTTTTCAGGATACAATTACCAGCCTGCTTGTCCCTTAGTGTGTATGCATGCTGTTTATATATTTATTAGAAATGCAAACTGGACACACCGCTAACGATTTATACTAAAACCGCAGCGCTTACAATCGGACCAAGCAAAGACATTTCCTGACTACAATCGAGTTCATTAAGTTGTGCAATTCTTAGTGTCTGCTTTCTTGCTGCAGGATTGTATACAGTAGTCTGAATCACACTTGTGTAGAGCGGTCAATCGGCTGACTTGGCTACCGTCTCTCGCAAAATAATGATAAAAAAAGCACAGGCCGACGCCGCAATGAGATCAAACATGGTCCTGCTGTATGCTAGATTGAATAGCTATGGGACAAACCTGAGTAGAGCCTAGCAGGCTACCGCGAGGTGGCAGCTGTGCACACTGGCGCAGTCCGCAGTCGGTCACTTGACCACTCTTGGCAAGTGGGATTCAGACTGCACGCACGGACATGGTTTGTAACTGCTGTAATTCTTGTAACAAACTCAGTCACGTAGCTAGCCCATGTTCTCTGTCCACTTAGCTCGTCCTTGTCTCGTCCGTGTTTGAAATGGTGCTGTTGCGGTGTGTTGATTCTTGTTTAGATGATTAAAATGACAAGGGCGTTTACTTCCTGGCACGCAGGAGAACGCTGGTGCAGCTGCTTACGGAGGAGGCGGAGGTGTGCTTGCAGAAGAAGACGACGAGCCGTCGGCGTACGACCGGCGGCTCCTTCTCCAAGAGTTAATCGGCAAGCGGGGATTTGGCGAGCGAAAGCGGCGCGGATTCGGCGAGAAAAAAAAGCGCGGCTTCGGCGAGAAGAAACGAGGTTTCGGCGAGAAGCGGCTTCGCACGGCAGCCGCGGCCCACCGGAGCCTGCTGGCCGTGCCCTCGGCCAGGACCCCGTCGGGGGCACGGGTCCTGCTCTTCGAGAACCCTTACGAAGGCTCGTTGCCCTGACTATGGGCCTCAACTTTGAAGACTCCGCACAAGTGGAAGCCGGTTCCGGCAGGGGACGAGAAGACCGCGTCCAAAGGAGGTCACTGAGCCACGTAAAGCGTTATCTCTCACGATGATGGGTGCGGCTGGCAATTCGTCGGCTGTAGCAACTCCTTGGACGTGTGGTTGACACTCAGCTGCTGTTGTCGACTCTGAGCCATCTGGATGCTCGAATGCAATTTTGAACTAGGCTCACTTTCGAGAGGCCGTTATGCAGGGCCACCGAAGTATAAGATAATAAAATAATAAAAAAAAGAATGGACTATTTGCTTGGATATATTGTGGAACCAGTTATAGGAGGCAGGCTATGTGTGCACGAAGGGAATTTTTAAGCAATGTTTAATTTGTTGTTCCTGTCTCTTGTGCTGCACAAACGCCCCAGCATCCTTGCATTCACGAGCATTCACGAGTACGGTCAAACAAATCTCGGGAACGACTAACGCAAGACAATTCGTTTCTGTCGCCTAATCAGTGTTCTTATTCGATGTTCGCAAGCTGCAATACTCAAACAATATATCTGTTGCCTTCACCTTCAAGGTAGACACTGGTCCCAGGCATTGTAGGAATGAGACGGATTTATTCAGGAAGGCATATTGTTAGTAGAACGGCCACACAAGCACGGTAACGCCCCACTGGCGGACCCACGGCTACCTGACAGCAACGTATGCTTCGGTTCGAATCTCAATGCGGCTGCGCACGTGTGACTAGAGCGCCACCAAAGCTTGCACGCACACAGAACATAAGGAGCGCTCCAGCAAGGTGCGCCAGTAATTTGCCAACATTCTGCCATGCTGAAGCCCTTAACGCCCTCGTTAAGGATAACTTACGGGAAATACCGATTCGAATCTCCTTACGACTGCCTATGTCTGACCCGAGCGCCACCAAGGCTTACACACCAAGTAGACACACAGAACATAAGGCGCGCTCCAGGAAGGTAAGCCAGTGACTTGCCAACATTCTGCCATGCTGAAGCCCTTAATGCCCTCGTTAAGGATAACTTACAGAAACTGCCTAATTTTGTAGTGTACCAAAGCACGGCTATCCTATATTTACAGACACTACAATAATTGACACACACGAAAGAACAAAACTTCTAAAAAGAATCTCCGAACTAAACTTCAAGTGATCCTGCAGCATATTAAATTTAAAAAAGAAACACACACAAGCAGGTATTAGATCACGCAAGAGTACACCAAGTATTTTCTCAAAGCACACAGCACATTATTCGTAAGTTTTCAATGTCCAAAAATAAATTAAAGACGTCAGTTCTGGCCCTTTTGTCTGGCTTGACGTCTCGGAAAGTCACTTCACGCGGACAGAGAACAGAAATGTGGCACGCACTAAATAAAAGAAAAGAGGAATGCAATAGAATTCTCTATCAGACAGGAGCAACAAAAAAAGAAGAATAAAAAACAGAGAAAGTCACAAGCCCTCCCCCTGTCGAGAAAATGGGAGTGCGCGAAACTTGTCGTGTGTGTATCTGACCTTCGTCAGGGTACCGTAAGGTTCACGACATGTCTTGGTAATGCAACATAAACGTTTATTAAATGTATGCATCGAGGAAAGGAAACGTACAACGCAACGGAAGGATAAGTTGCACGAAAGGGAAACAAAAGTAGAAGGAGAGGGAATGAAAAGTAGTAGGAAAGGGAAAGGAAAGTAGTAGGTCAAGTACACACACGGCAACCTTTGCTTACCCCATTTTCTCGACAAGGGAAGGGCTGGTGATCTTGTTTCTTTCTTTCTCTCTCCCTCTTTTTTTCTCTCTCTATCTCTTTCTTCCATTTCTCCGTCTCTGTTGCTCTTTCTTTCTTTCTCCCCCCTCTCTTTTTCTTTCTCTCCTTCTCTCTTTCTTTCTTTTTTGTCCCTGGTATGTGCCATTGAGCTTGAACCCTTTCTGCACTATCGCCAGGATCGGCCCACTTTTCAGCGTGACACCACCACCACCACCGAAATTTGTGAGCCTATAAAGCTTCGCTTAAAGAGAAGAGCCGCGCACAATCTTGCAGTCTCGCTGGTAATGTTCTTTTTTGTTGTGGTCATTCTCGTACTGGTGGTTAGCACTTTTCTTGGAAGTCTTCAGGCGTGTCATCATCATGGTGCGATGTCTTGATTGTGGACCACTGCTTGTTAACTTAAGATACATGGGTGCTTGTTGCGAACCTGCTGCCCACTTTATTGTGCAGGTATGCCACGCCATAGGTGTCCACTGGCGACACTTGTGTCAAAACCAGATGTCCACGATACTTTGCTTGAGTTTTCGTCGGTCTTCCTGTATGTTCAGGAGCCTTGCTCATAAATACCACTTCCTCAAGTTCACAAAGTATTGCAGGATAATGCGGACAATCGTAGGCTTGTTTGGCACGCTGCTGCTCTTCAAGTAAAGGTTGCTTAACTTACGCTCGCAATTATTCAGGCTGCTGCCATGGGACTTCCCTGTCAGCGAGCTGCTGAAGTGCGACTCCCTGAAAACTTGGCTTGTATCCAGTGAAGGAACTCGAATGGAGTCTTACCCGTGCTTTTGCTAACAGCTGTGTTCAGGCTGCACCCAACTTGTTTTAGGTTATGTCCCAATCACGATGCTCAGGATCCTTGATGCCTACTGAGATGACACGTAGTATGATTCGGTTGACCCTCTCCACTTGACCATTTGCTTGCGGGTGACGGGAAGAATTAAATACATGTCGAATAGTCTGTCTTGAATAATATTCTTCAGATCCTTTGGACGTAATGCAGGTTCCTCTATCCGTGATAATGGTGGCAGGTAACCCCCCTTTTCCGCATGAACTCGTCGAGAGCATGAGGCACTTGTTTAGATTATGGGCTTCGGGTAGCAAAAGACGTAGAAGCTTGGTCAGGTTTTCCATCAATAATGACCAACAGATGCTGATCGCGTTTCTTGGCTTCCTCTGTTAATGGTACTTGTGTAACTAACCACGAGCAACATAAAGGGTAGAGTTGATCTTGCAAAACTTTCAAACTAAGCTGGCCTTCAACTTGTTTTCCCCCTTGGCACAAGTTACGAAGGTCAACTCCGTGAAGCTTCTACCAACCAGCATGGGGACACTTTGCACGTCATCGGGTACAACAAGGACTGGAACGTTCTTTGCCTTTACGCAGTTTATCTTTATATCTCATCGGCAGTGACCAAGGCCTCCTGCAGCTGGTACAGAGTTTCTGCCGAAGCCATACAGAGGAGAAGGCTCTTGCACAATATCGCGGTGTCACATCGTGTCGCTGCCGACGCATGGAGGAAATATCCAGAGCTTTTCGTGTCAATGAGCCAAACCAGAACAAATTTGTCGTGGAGAGTGGCTTCCTTGAGCAACACATGACCAGTCCTGGTCTCGGAACGTACTTTTTCAACGACATTGGACTCGTTACGCGAAGTCAACCGGCGGTTGCATTGCGTGTGGTCGGTTGCATGGCATTAGATACGGCTAGCCAAGCGCGTGCTGCTGCTGCTTATTTCAAGAAATCAACCACCGTCGCACCCACATTTTAAAGCCCTTGTGCGAGACAGCGGGGATTGTTGAACCGACGACGTCACACTGCGCACCCTGACCTATGCACGTGTGCACACAAAGTGTGGCCGTGTGGTTTATCAGGTTCACGTCCATAAGTGCGCGTGCCATTTGACGAGTGGCCCGAGCGTTTATCCCACTCCGCTGTCATTTTCAGCGAGTTCTTAATCCGGGAACCACAAGGAAAACTGGCTGCCACCGTGACAGCAAGGCTGACGACACGTGCGGGGGAATGGACGACGTTCGGAGAGGACCCGTAGGAAAAAAGCCCCTTTTAAAGCGAAAGCTTTACGAAGGACGTCGAGCCGAGTTTCACCGTCGCCAGCAATTTGACCTTCATTTGACCGCAGCTGCGCCGTAGCATGGCAACGCACCAAGTGACTCGCCGCGCCGAGCTCCGCCGCCGCCGGCTTGGCGCATGCGCTCTCCGCAGCTGTGCCGCCGCCTGACCACGTGACTCTCCGGGCGCCTGGCTAAAGCCACGCCCCCCCCCCCCCCTCCACACACACACACACGCATTCAGCGATTTTACCGGCGTCTCTTGCCGTTGCGTCTCTCGGCGCCGTCGGTGACGAGATCTAAGGTGGTATTCTGTAAGGTGTTCTGTAAGGGGACTGTCCATTTCGCCTGTCACTGATTGCTGCAGCTGTACAAGCGAAAAGGTGACTGGCTAAGGGCACCTGTCTCCTCCTTACTCGTACAGATCCAGCCACTCAGCAGCAGCCGAAATGAACAGTCCACTAGGTGGACTCTTACAGAATATCACCCCTCGTGTGTTCTGAGCACATCGTCGGCAAGCGGCGTCTGACCACCCCGCGGATATAGCCCGGCAAGCTGCTTCACTCGAAAGGGTCCGGAATGCCAAGCGCGCGAAGTTAGCGTCGAAGACGCAGGAAGAGCGAGCAGTTCGGCTCGCAAAACGCCGGAAGCGGGACCACAACGTTGGTTAAGCTAACCAAACGTTAACCAAGTGAAACCTAGACTTAACCAGGCTAAGCCAAGCTTTCGCTTTGCATATCCACGGTTAGCTGAGCTGAGCCACAGCCATATTTTTC
The DNA here is from genome assembly GCF_013339745.2 of Dermacentor silvarum. Classification (NCBI taxonomy): domain Eukaryota; kingdom Metazoa; phylum Arthropoda; class Arachnida; order Ixodida; family Ixodidae; genus Dermacentor; species Dermacentor silvarum. The sequence continues at coordinate 111,585,448 of NC_051159.1, read as the reverse complement.
CTCCGGTGGGGAAAAAGTGTTTAAAAGCAGCAATGTGGATGTGTGAGGGGGATTTTTGAGACTTGTCGAGAGCAGGGTTCACTCTGCTGCTGTAGCTCCCTCGAGCAAAATTCATATTCCTTTTTCTTAATTTCCCTCTTCTAGGCATAATGCCTGTAAACGTGTAAAATAAACTCACGTCAAGTATTCCATCCTGGACCTTCTGCATTCCTTCGACACGCTTCAACTCTAACCGAAGAGCGTTAGAGGTTCCGCACACCGACCTGGCATGAGAGCTACTGGACGTCCAGGACAAAACTTTTCAACCTTTCCCAAATTCCATTAATGTCAAAGTAGACAATTAGGCACCCATCTCGGTTCCGGAGAGTCAAGTGCTATCTACCTTAGTGTCTAGCGACTGGAACGAGGCGTAACAGGCACAATTTATACCGGGTGTTCAAAATTAAGCTTTACGGAATTTTTAGAAATCGCTTGTGGCGGGTAGATTAATTTTTATCATTGAGCTTTGTTATGCAATGAGGTGGACATTAGTAGGACGAGAAATTGAAACACATATTCCACTTATTAAAAACTAATAAATTAGCTTCTTAGTTAATTACTTTACGACACATATTGCAAGTTACGAGTTGTAGCCGGTGAGCTTGTCAGGCGTATCCACTTGGAATTAATTTCCAAAATGACATCAGTTTGGAGATCTGCGCCATCAAACTCGCCGTAAAAATGCACTGTTGTTCCACTTACTTTTTTTAACCAAAACGCTGTTTTATACATTGAAGCACGAAACTAACTGCAACGCCCATGTATTTCGTCGCACACTTTGGGAAATAATACCTCGAAACTGGGGTCATCCTGGAAATTCATTTCAAGTGGATGCGTCTTGCAAACTCACCGGCTACAATTCGTAAATGGCAATATGTGTTGTAAAGTAATTGACTAAGAATTTAATTAGTGAATTACTATTAATTAGAAAAAAAGGTGTTTCAATTTCTCGTGCTACTAATGTCCGCCTCATCGAATAACCCAGCTTAATGATAAAAATTGTACTACCTGCCACACGTGATTTCTAAAAACTCCGTAAAGCTTAATTTTGAACACCCTGTATATAACAGCGAAGCTGTACATTCCTTGGCTGAAAACACTCGTGGTTCGACCACAAGAACCCTTCGGCGGAAATGAAGCTATCGAAAAACTATCGAAAACTCGCGTCTTGTTCAGTTATATACTAAAATTGGCATGGAAGGGTACGAATTTATAACTAACATGACTAACAGGTCATCACATCAATAACATCCAATGCTCGTCAGTTACTTCATGATTAACGATAATTAAATCGCGAATACCCGCATTGGATATGCGGGTGTGAGCCAGGGACAAGAAAGAAAGAAGGAAGGAAGGAAGGAAAGAAAAAGAAGGAAAGAAAGGAAGAATGAAAGAAAGAAAGATAGAAAGAAAGAAAGAAAGGAAGAAAGAAAGAAAGAAAGAAACAAACAAAGTAGGAAAGAAACAAATAAGGAAAGAAAGAAATCACATGTGGCTAATACCGGGGCCGCACATTTCAGCTTCACTGGTTTACCATCTGTACGGGGTGCATGGCGGCTACTTTTTTTTCCCCATTACTATGACCACTATAACTACGTATCCCTGCGATGTCCACCAAACTGCAACCTCTTAACTTTTCTACCTCAGAATTGTTTGGTGGATTTCAAGCGAAACTGTTAAATAAGGTATTCGGGCTACGTGAAGAATCGTATCGTTCTGGCGCAAGAAGTTAAAAAGACGAGGAAGGAAAACGATGTGAAAAGAGATAAGCTAATGACGGATCAAGAGCGTGTAATGGTAAAAGGAAAACTCATATGGTAAAATGTGGCAATGAAACACAATTTACGACGTTGGGATTGGCCAGAGTAATTTCCTTCCGCAAGTGTGTTGTGAGTGAGTGACACAAGCGTGATACAAGTGAGTGAGAGAGATATACTTTATTTCCAGGAAAGGCAGAGAAGGTTGACCTGAGCTAATGCGCGCGTCTGCTATCCGCGCCGGGAAAAAGTGAAGGGAGTTAAATATAGCGACGAATGATGATGAGGATTAAAGTACAGTTGGGCCAACGTTCGACTGCGTGTTCGCGCATCACTCTTTCTCACTCGACCTTTCAATGCCGCACCGTTTCTCCCAGTCACTCTTTCGCGAATTGCTGCGACGCGTCCTTAAGCAGACCAACGGACCACGTTGGCTTCAAAACGTGGTGTGGCGATACGGACATCAATAGGTTGACGACCACAGAGGCACGAAAGCGGCCACAGCCTGCAACATTCTGGCTAAAAGTGCCGGCGCCGTCGTAATTACAGCCAGAGCTTTAGCCAGGGTCGCTCCATTCCTCGGTGTTCACGGGCGCCGACTGAGATAAGCGCCCACCTACACGACGCATTGTCGAGCCGACGTGGGCAAACATTACCTGCGTGCCTTCTTCCGGCATGTGCGGCCCTCGGACAGCGGAGAAGAGCCCCGGATACGTTGTTGCACCGGAAGCCACTCTACGCACGCCCGGAAAGGGCTTATATAGCCACGCTGAACAAGAAAGAAAGAAAAAGAAAGAATGAATGAAAGAAGGAAAAAAAAAAGAAGGTTGCCTTCCAACTCACCCACTCGTGCAATGTGTATACATTAATGATGCGCAATCTCAGAAAGCGAGTATTCGTGTCTGCGAGGCTCACTATAGGTGCGAGAAAGCATATAGTATAGCCCCTCGGCAAATATGCACACGAAAGTGAAATTATTTAGAACGATGTGGCGGTTGAGGCACTGACAAGCTGAGCAGCCGGAGAGGCAGCGTTGCATTACGCTGAAATTAAGGAAATGTTTTTCAGCGACAATGTGTTGAAGAGCCGGCATTTCAGGAATTTGCCCAAGAGAGATTGGCAGAAATGTGCAATAAAGAGGAACTTAATTAAAATGAGAAATTCCTCTTAATAGGTAGCACGAAGAGACGAAAGAAATGCGCGCCGTTTCCTTAAAAGGAAAGCTCCGCAGAACTTCAACTGTCAACCTCAGTTCCTTTGGAAACACGTACGGGTTTCTTTGTAGGTTTTTTATACTTTCAGGCAGAAGGCATGTAAACCTTTCATTGTTTGGTTTTAACTAATGTTCACTTCCTAGCGCTTCATGGTTCTGTCGATTTGGGCGAAAATCGAAAAGTGTCCTATGTTTATTTTTTTTTCTATCACTCCGAATGGAAGTGCTTGCTAAAATGAAAAAAAAAAAAAACTACATTCTGACGTTTCGATTGTCAAAGCCACGATCTGATTATGAGGCACACCGTAGTGGGGAACTCTGGTTTAAATTTGAGCACGTGAAGTTTTGAAGGTACCTAAATGTAGTCAACGTCGTCGTCATCATCATCATGAAATTAATAATAATAATAATAATAATAATAATAATCAGCAGTAGCCGCCGCCTATATTTATGGCCACTGCAGGACGAAAGCCTCTCACAGCCCTGTCCTGGGCTAGCTGATTCAAACTTTCGCCTACAAATCTCCTAATTTCATCCCCCACAGAATGTTCTGGCGTTCTCGACGGCGCTTACCTTCCCTTGGCATCCATCCTGTAACTCTAATGGTGCACCTGTCATCTGCCCAACACATTAGGGGCGCGATCTTGTACGCGTTCCAAAATGGAACGGAGGCGTTCCGTTCCATCGAGCCGCACACGATTGGTCAATTTCAACCGCGACGTTCAAATTGACCAATCGTGTGCCGCTCGATGGAACGGAACGCCTCCGTTCCTTTTTAGAACACGTACAAGATCGCGCCGTAGATGGTCTGGAACGCTCCAGTTTTTTTTTTATTTTAAGGTTCAATAGATTATCGGCCATCCCGAGTTAGCTCTCTTATTCACATCACTATTTTCGTTCTCTTAACGTTACGCCTAACAAATTTATTGTGATAGAAATTTTATGGTCACTCCAGGCGCATTTCCGCCATCGCCGTCACCGTGATCTGTCGTATGCAAGTCAAATTGCGATAAAAGCATGCGAGGGGGAGCCGCGATAGATGGTGCCTCGATCTCGCACGCGCAAGGGAGGAAGGCGGGGAGGAAGTGAGGCTCTCTTCCATCGAACGCAAGGCAACAGGGGAGGGGGGGGGGGGTGAGCTCTGGTGTTTGTGTGTGCGCTGTGTTCGCGTTGAATTCGCGTTCAAGGGAGGGCCAGTAGGAAAGGCAATTCGCTCGCTGCTGCTCTCGCTCTTCCTCACGCCACCATTTTGACAGCGGGTGTCCGCGGTCGTCGAGTGCGATGTGTTACTGTTATCCTGTACGCGCGTTACATCATGCTTGTTAATTTAGCCAGTAAGTCTTACGGCTGATAAAATTACTATTCTTACTTCGTATAGCTGTCCAATATTTTCCTATCGCAATCGATGCCTCGCCTTTCGGCTGAAACTGCGACAATTTTTCGGTCCATCGCTCTTTGTACTGTACTTACCTTGTTCTCGAGGTTCTTTGTTAACCTCAAAGTTTCTGCTTCATAAGTTAGCACCGGTAGAGTGCAATAATTGTAGGCTTTTATTTTTAGCAACAGTGGTAACCTCCCACTAGAGATTTGGTAATGCCTGCCGTATGCACTCCAACCCATTTTTAGTCTTCTGAGTCTTCTGTGAATGATCAGGTTCCCCTGTGAGTAACTTACCTAGATAAACGTACTCCTTTACAGACTCTAGAGTCTGACTGGCGATTCTGAATTCTTGTTCACTTGCCAGGTTATTGAAAATTATATTTGTCTTCTGCAAATATTAATCTTCAACCCCAAACTTACAATTTCTCGGTTAAAGTCCTCAATCATTTGTTGTAATTCGTCCCCATTGTTGCTGAGTAGGACAATGTCATCTGCATACAGAAGGTTGCTGAGATATTCGCGGTTGATCCTCACTCCTAAGCTTTCCTAGTCTAATACATTAAATATTTCTTCTAAGCATGGAGTGAATAACATTGGAGAGATTGTACCTCCTTGCCTGATCCCTTACTTGATAAGTAACTTTCTACTTGCGGAGAACCAAGGTAGCTGTAGAATCTTTGTAGATATTTCCCAAGATATTCACGTATGCCTCATGTACTCCTTGATTACGCAATGTCTCTATGACTGCTGGTGTCTCTACTGAATCAAATGCCTTTTCATAATGTATGAAAGCCATATAGAGAGTTTGATTGTATTCCACAGATTTATGGATTACCTGATTGGTGACAGGGATGTGATCCATTGCATAATATCCCTTCCTGAAGCCAGCCTGTTCTCTTGGTTGATTGAAGTCAAGTGTTGCTCTTATTCTATTGGAAATTATCTTGGTGAATTTTTTATACAATACTTTCGCCAGATAACGGGCCTTTAATTCTTCAATTCTTTAACGTCTCCCTTCTTATGGATGTCATGCTTTTCAACCATGATAATCAAAGATGGAGGAGATATATGATTTTCAAGCATGATATCTCCTCCATCTTTGATTAAATTGAATGGTATTACACTGCATCGTTGCTTGGTTTGGTTTGGTGTCTTCTGCGAGTGGCTCATACCTACTACGGAGGATTTGTCTAGAAATCACGCAGTGCCTTCATCCTCTTTTTTGCTGTGCTCACAGTACACGAGAGCGAAGTGGCCCGCGCTCACGAGGGCTGCCGCGAGCCAGTTCAGCGAACCGTCGTTCCAAATTGTGGATTCCGAAGCCCTCGAAGAAAGACGCGAGTTGAGAAGAAGCGCAGTGGTTCCACGTCACACCATGGCTTTCAGCAATCCCCGAGTAGCCGAGTGGATGGCCACGCCAGATCGAGCTGCGCCGAGGGGGTTTCACCGCCCGAAATCTCGGGCAAACCTCCGGGGCCAGTCCCCCCTTCTGTCACTGGGGTCTCGGTCAACAGGCCTACAGCCTCCAATGGAGCTCACGGTGCAGTGCTGCCTTGGCCAGTACCACCAGTCTATTCCTGCAGCTCTTCCAACGACGATCGCGCCTGTTCTTGAACAAGGCGTGATGTCTTCGAAGTTCTCGGCGTGCCGCGACAACATCGAGTGGGAAGCGACCTCGGAAGAGCAGCTGGCGGCACTCACCATCCCACCGCTGGTCCCGCAGCCACCGCTGTCAGGTGAAGCGGCGCAGTTCTGCCTTGCCTTCTGCTGACCTGTCGGCTGTGTCTGCGTGCTGCGTGACCGGGCCGAGGCGCACTTCTGCTGCGAGCGTCAGCTGGAAGGCAAGATCGTGCAGCAGGCCGCTCCAGCCTTCGGCCCGCCTTCTCGGTTCCGGCGGCCGATGCGCGTATGGCTGAATTTTGACGCCGCTGAGTGGTGTTGCGGCTAATCACGCAGGTGACTGCAATTCATAGGCGTAGCGCCATATCATTCATAAACTATAGCACACCCATCGGGGCAAAATAAACGTGCACCAGTACTTTGCATTTTCTCCACTTCTTTAGCATGTGTTCAATGCAATGTGGCTGACCTGTTCATTAAAATGAAACGTAAACCTCTCCTTCTGAAATATGTTTAATTGTTTTACTGCACAAAAGAATAGTTCGAGCGCACAGTTGACAGGGGGCTTGCACTTGTAGCGCCCTGCTGCTAATCGCCTGCTTTGAGGGCATCTCTTCGCCTTCGTTACGCCTTGTTGTATGCGAGAATTCGATTGAAATTAAGCGTTGCCCTGATTCCATCGGAAGTTATCTTGGTGAATATTTTATGCATTACTGAAAGCAGTTGAATGGGCCTATATTTATTCCATTCCTTAACGTCTCCCTTTTTATGGATTAGTATAATGTTAGCATTATTCCAGCTCTCTGGTACACTTGAAGTCGTGAGGCATTGCGTATAATGGGCCGCAAGCTTTTCAAGCATAATATCTTCTCCATCTGTGCATAAATCGACTGTTACTCAATCTTTTCCTGCCGTTTTACCCGGTATATGTCTTGCAAGACCATTCTACTTCATCGCCAGCTATATAAGGAGTCTCTGCATCCTGTTCATCACTACTTGGAATGATGGTAGCGTGGCTGCTGTGGGTACTGTACAGGTCAGTATAGAATTTCCTGCTGATTTTACTTTATCATAGAAATTGTTGATCACTTTAGCCTGCTTATCGTTCTACTGTACACATCTTGGCCGATCCTATGCCAAGGTATTTCTCACAAATTTCATGCTGTAGCCATTTTTTTTACTGATTCCTCAATCTTTCCGATGTTATAATTTCGAATACCGCTGACATTCGTCTGGTTTATCTTCTCTGACAGTTCGGTGAATTTTATCTGATTTCTTAAGTTAGGCCCACTCATGCTTTGTCATTTCTTTATTAGGTTCTTTGTTACTTGGGTGAGTTTACGTACTGTTTGCTTTGGTGCCCTACCTCCCACTTCAATTGCTGCGTCTGAAGTCAGCCTAGTTATGGTTTCAATCATTACCTGTGTTTTTTTTTTCATCTTCCTGTTCTAAAGCTGCATATTTGTTTGCGACCACCAGCCTGAATTCGTCTGATTTTACCATTACTGCGACTAGGTAGGCGTGTTTCTTCTTGGACTCATTTGGCGCTTTCTCGTTTCAAATTTAAAACAATCCTACACCTGACGAGCCTATGCTTACTGGCATTTACCTTATGTAACAATTATACATTCGACACTATGCTGGGATCGGCAGAGAGTATCAAATATATTACATTTCTTGTTTCTCCATCGGGGCTTTTCCAGGTCCACTTCTTGTTACTGCGCTTCCTGAAGAAGGTATTTATTATTCTGAGTCAATTCTTTTACAGAAATTGCACCATACATCTCTCCTATAAAGTTCATAGAATCCATGCCGTAGTTTCCAACTGATTGTTTCCCAACCTTCTTTTACCCTACTTTTGCGCTGAAGTCGCCCATGACTACAGTGTATTGAGTTTGTACCTTTCTCATTGCTAATTCAACATCTTCATAAAACTGTTCTATTTCTTCTTCAACATGACTGGAGGTTGGAGCGTAGGCTTTCACTTCCTTTAAACTAAATCTTACATTTCGCTGCAGTGCCACGACTGCCACCTTTTCATATATGGTGTAAAATTCATCAACGTTGCTCGTTATGTCCTTACGAATTAGAAATCCTGCCCCGTATTCTCTCTTTACTGGAAGACCACTGTAGCAGAGGATGTGGCCGTTAGTCAGCCTTTTATAAGCCTCACCAGTTCTAAGCTCACTAAGGTCAATAATATCCCAGGCAACGCCTGGTAATTCCTCAAAGAGCCCTGCTAAGCTAGCCGCACTCGACATGATTAACGCGTTAAACGTTGCCAGGTGCAGTGTCCGGTGGCGGCCTTTCCGGATGCAGATACTTTGGGCACCCTCCGCCTCGTCGCAGGCCTGATCACCACCTTGATCCGCAGCCGCTAGGGATTGAGGGCCATGGGTTACTTGCAAGTGTCATGAGGGTGGAGGTAATGACCAAATACTGCACCAGGGAGGCCAATTCCTGCTCCTGAGGGAGTGTCTATTGAAGCTTAGTGGGCCTTCCTAATTTTGTTGCACTAGGGCTATTATAGCCCCACTTGCACTCGGTATGTTTTTTGGGCGGTGTCAGGCGCCCCTCCAAGCAAGTAAACGAGCATGTTTGCATTTGCCTCCATCGAAATATGGACGCCGCGGCCAGGATTGAACCCGCGACATCGAGCTCAGCAATACGACGCTATAGCCAATACGTTACAGCGGCGGGTCTTGCTTCAAGTGGCGACATATACTAATACTGACCGTCGGAGGTAAAAAAAAACAAACAAAAAAAAACAGGTAGATAAAGAAAGGGAAAGCGCTGGTAGGCCTGTATGTTTACAATGGCAACAGCTCCGGCCAGGAGGTTATTTTGCTGCGTGCAAGTGACACGTGTGCATGGCCAGTGTCAGGTGGCCTTTGTGCCGTATCTCTCAGGTGATAAAGTCGCGTGACACTGATATGTCAGTTTAGCGATATTTATAAAGGGTGTTTTCATGGTGGTGTTTGCCTGTTGCTCCGTTATGGTTAACTTTGTTCGGCGCAACACGAGCGATCATCGCCTCTTGAGAGAACTAGCTCAACAAAACACGATGTAACCGTACTATAGGAATCTAATTTGTAGGGCGGGCGAGGTTGAGGGATTATCATCTCCTTGATTCGCGAAATGACTGCTCCTCCATGTACTTTGTTTAGAGGAAGAGATACACGGTATGTATAAATGGAATCGAATGTCTATTACCGTATCGGACACAAAGCGGAATGTTTACTCTCCGAAATCAGTTTTCTGGGAAAATGAGATAACAACGATAATGTATAAAGAAAGCCCAAGGCCATAAAGCGAACGATATCACGGACTGCATCACTCTATAGGAGGATCAGTAGGTAAGTTTCGATATTTCGCGTGTATGACGCGACGCAATCATAAGTTCCACCAGCCTTCATGTATCGAGTCAATAAATTTAGCCAACGGATCATCGCGTTGATGCTAGCGTTAAACAATTACGCATTTCTGACTTGTTTTTTTGCGCCCATGCCAGAAAGAAAAAAAAATGAAAGAACACCAGGTAGTCAAAATTAATCAGGACTTCCCCACTACGGCATGCCTCGTAATCGGACCGTCGTTTCGGCATGTAAAACCTCGGAATTTAATGCTTAATGTTCTATTCAGTAACGCACGCTGGCCTCAGATACCCGGGCATGATCCCCAAAATACCCGAAATGAAGGAGTGGAGAAGATGGGAGTGGAAAATATTGAGGGTAAATTATTTAGCAAGGAATCACTTTCTAATATCTACATAATTGATTATCTGTATATTTTAACACATGTACAAAGTTGGTAAATAGAAAACATTTAGTGGAAGCGCTGAAATTGCAGGCAGTTCGCGCACAAGAATGATTTGCTATAGACACACCTGTCCGGTGTTTCAGGCGTTGCGAAAATGCGTCGCGCGACTCGAGCGAAGGTCATGTTTCTACCAAGTTTTACGATCGGCGGCTCACGAACCGATACGGAGAATGCGTGCCTTTCTTGACAAGAGTCTTTATGTCGGCACGAACACTTATCGCACAGTCTCAGTTTGGAGTGTCTGCAATGCTGTCGCGCGAACGGAAAGGCGCGTTCTTTTCATGCATCACGCTGCAAATGGAGCAGAAATGGCGGGGAAGAAAAAAAGAAAAGAAGGAAGAAACATGACGTAGAAAGGGACGGACAACGGCGCTGTTCTGGCGCTGTTTCTGCTCAAGTCAGGAACCAACCAGCCCAAATAGGTAGGCTTCTGCGGTTCACGTGTATCATATTGCGGCATTATAAACTCGTAAGCGCGTTCCTCTTTGCAATGTAATGGTTGAACAATGCTGCGCTAAGCCAAGAATCATCAATATGGTCTTGTGTACGGGCACCACACTTGAATCTGCAAAACCACTTAAACCTATGAACACAGGAGTTTCAAGTTAAAAAATAATAAAAAAATCGCCGTAAACCCAATAATTTCTTTACGTGTTGCAGAATGTAGTCTATATAATGATGACAAAAGGCGCACATTTTGAAAGTATGGCGATCTTTATAACTTACATGTGTTATCACTACGCATTGAAAAACATTGTTTTACAATTCTGCGCTCTCCGACATGGCTAAGCGGCTGTTGATCTTCCTTGGTAGCGTTAATAACACGTAACCTGCGCACGCTACACGTTCAACGTTATGGCATGTTTAGCCCTAGACTTTAAATTGAGGCGCCCAGATGACAAAATTGCCGGAATGGCAATTGAAATATACGCCTGAATCAACCACCACTCTGCTTCTTCTCAGAAAAAAAAAAGAAAAATCAATTTTCGGTGGTGAGGATAACACTCCCGACGGAATAGAAAGCTAAATACACAGAACCTGGAGCATGCTATGGAACTACATGTTTTAGAATTCTAACTCGCCCCGGCTGTCTTGGGTGTCAGTACCTTCCTTCTGCGCTTCAAAGTTAGCCATCATTGATTATTTTATCCAATCAATGCTTTGTTACAAATTCGGCCACAAGTGTAAGGTTAGGATAGATAAAGTAGTAACACATTAAACACTATTGCAGGTTTTACGAACACAGCTGCCAGTGAACGCTGCACACTACACAGAAATAAATATGTTCATCGTCTAAGGGCTGCAGTATGTTTCCAGGGACATAATCTACACGTGTAGATTTAACAGGTGTTATGGGTTTCTCCGGAGGAAAAAAATGATAAAAGAGCATTGCAACTATTTAATCGGCTGGCTGAACCAGACGAGAACATGATGAGCTTAGATTATGAACCAGTGTTTACACGTGGCTCCAAAAAATAATTGATTTAGATTAATCGCAAACCCCGTAAATGTTGTACGTGAAAGCCCAGCATAAATTCATCTGTCCACTCGCTGTATTAGAGTCAAGCTCCGTGTTGCGGTCTTGCCGATCTGTTTCGCTCGCTGACGCGTACTGGCTCTCGTGACGAAGGCGTTTCCTGAGCCGCTATCAGCGCTATCTGGCGTTGCCGGGGAAGCATGTGATGCTGCCTGGCGGAGCAGTTGATAAACGGCGTTTGAGTCATCTGAGGGGCAAACAAACGGGTTCGTCACCGGCCGAAGGTGCGGCCTTTGATATTCGAGGCAATTTGTGGGCGCAAGGGCGGGGCGGCAAAGTTTAACAGGACACGCATTCCGAATTCTGTCGAAAGTGCGCGCACTGCCTTTTTGTAAATGGAAGTTTGTTCTCTGAGCACCAAGAAAGAAGGCAGTGATGCGTCCCGCTTAATGCTGCAAACTGGAAGTTAAACAGCGCGAAAGCACGACGACAGTAGAGAAGGAGAGAGAAAGAAAGAGAGAAATGTTTAATGATTCGAAATGTAGAGTGTGGCCTCAGGTCCCACTCTAGCCAACTGCTCTGCGCTGGGGTAAGGGAAAGAGGGAAAGGAAGAGTATCATGATGGGTGGTGTTGATGACAGAAGGAGGATGCAAAACACAACAGGCATGACTACACAGGCAGTAGAGACACATACACACAGGACTACCGCTGAACTACCAATGAAATTTTATTCTTTTAGAGCATATATAAGGGCCATCTGTTCACGTTTGACAAAATATTCATTTGCTTATCGTTTAATAAGGTATGCGCAAAAGAAACTCCTGTGCGGATGGAACCACACAAAAATAAATTGAGCTGCATCTTTTGAAATGTGGGAACATGGCAGTTTTATACGGTCGCCGTCAAGAATTATAGTTTCGTAGTTCAACGCTGGTTCTGCCTGTGTACGTGTGACTACTGCCTATAATTTGCAGTGCGTCACACTAACTTGCCTTAAAAGATGTGCTCACCGCTTAGTGGATGCTGGAGGAGCTAGCCAAAGGCACATACTAATCCGGCATCACACAGCGAGGAACGATTATCTTTTTGTGTTGTCAAAGCACAAGTACAGGGCTATAACAAGTGACCGCTGGAGCAACTGATCAACTAGAACACGTTGTGCGAAAAACATAAATGGAATTATTTAGAAGTACTGCTACTTTGTCGAATATTACTGTGTGGAGGAGTCCTAACCCTCGTACGTTTTTGAAATCTTCAATGAGCACCTAAAATTTAACCTGCATCCATTTGGTAGTAGATATTAGTGCTTATGAGTCCCTGTCACTTGACGTCAGGGACTCATAAGCACTAAGGTGGAACTGTCACTTGCTCTGACGGAGAGACATGTGTTGTTCGCATGATCGCGATTTTGTATAGTTTTTCTTCTCATATTTTGTTAAACGGATAGGGGTAGTGCCCCTGAATCTTACGTAGATCCCTTTTGTGCGTGAAAGAATGTCTCACTTTTTCTACAGCACTTATGTGCGAATTCGATAATGGGGTGGAGGAGGCGAGGGAAGTCGTAATCTTTCATGGCTAATCTTCACAGCAATAAGCCATTGCCGCGCATAACCCGTAATGGGATTAAATGTTGAACGGAAAGGCTACTTGTTGCTTATTATCATGTCAGATTAGTCGGTTTCATTGGCCGTGCAGTCACTGCCTAAACACGAATTGAGTGAATTCTTCCACACCAAACAAAAGAAAGAAAAGCACAAAATAAAGAGAAAAAAAAAAACACGCATCCCGTTCATGCTGCAACGCGCGTCAGGCTTTGTCGATGTAGGCGTTTGATCTATAGCAGGCTAGTGCTAGAAATCGTTTTACTCATGTAGTGCCTTCTCAGAAACTTCACATTTGCGGAAAGGTACGGTGACGTCAATTGCTATACTATAGACTGGTTTGAGCGCATTTGTGCAGTATATTTTGTTTCTTTTGCCGGCGTTCTTTGCGCTGGTACTTTCCGATTCTTGGTCTCGGAACATCTACTGGTGGTAGGTCCGAAGTCCATCGACGAATGTGTAGCTTCAGGGCGAGCGGCGGTCGGTATGCGAAGTGTTAAGCGTGTGCGCCCTCGTCACCTTTGGCACGTGTAAAAAAAAAAAAGAAAAAAAAAAAACAGCCGGTCGCCGTGTTGACAGAAGAACGCGAGCGGGACGGCGTAAAGATAAGGGTCGGTGCCCGTTATGCGTTTGTCTCGGCGACGCAATGGCTTGAAACAGGCGGCCGAGCCCCTCTGAGCAACCGCCGCGCTCTCGCAGCCTTCGCCCTTCCGCAGCGGGGGAAACACACGCGACACGAAGGGCGGTGATAAGTCAGTAGAGCACGCGATGTCCGTAGAGACACATGCAGCCGTGGCCCTTTATTCCCACCACTGACTGGTGTGGACCGGCCCGAGAGATCGTCGATGATGGATGGATCGGTGCGCCGTACGATGATGAACACCTGCAGATCACAAGAGCGGCATACGAAGACCACAGCCTTGCCAATACCGAACGTAGGTACCAATTTTTCATCCGTATTACCGATAAAATATCGAATGAAGCATTCGTATTTCTTTTGGAGAATGAAGGTGAACCACCATGTTAAAGGCTATGCTTGTTTAAAATGTAAAGATCATCGGTGGCACGGAGCTTGGCTCGACCACATTAGCTGGATTGTTTGAAAGGGCGGAGAGTACCTGCATGACTAACTGCAGTGCGCGGATGCCTAATGAACAAAGTTGTATTACCATTTATACGAATAAATTCACTATACGTGTTGCAAATGTTACGTTGAAACCGGTCTGTGTTTGAGGCTTGTGTCCTCGGTAGGAATCCTCAGACGAGCACTAGTTTCGAGAAATTATGATTTCGCTTGCATATCCCCCCCCCCCCCCTCAAAAAAAAATCCATGGCACTGTGGTACGAAATTATCTGCAATTTTATTGCTTTTCATTTGAAATTGACATATAATGCTTAAAGCTAGCCCCAGAATTTTAACTAACAACATAGACAGGCTTCACATCCACATCTGCAGCGAACATCCCAAAACATTGCATAACAGAGTAATCAGTGATTTTTTCAAAGCAAATGTATACTACATTTTTTGTACAAGTAATGTACCGCAGATTAGGTAATGTAATTTTGGAGAAATTAACGCTATTTTCCACTTGGGTATAAGAAAATTTAGACTCAAATAAGCAAGGCTATGTCGCAGTAGAGCTTGAAGACCTGACAGTGTCAAATACCGAAAGGGGGACAATTGGTAAGTTTTAATCAACTCAAGAAAAAAAATGTATGGTAACTGCAGCGCTTATAAACGCACAATCCTGCATAATTAGAACCAAATATAATTACTGCGTGTTATGTTAGTGGTAAAGCTGCTTTTTAGCCCATATTTTGTTCTGAAGTTTCTATAAATGGGTGGCAATCATTTTTGTAACAAAATGTTGTTCAAATTGCGGCAATGTTGCTGAAATAACTGTATGATGTTAATTTCATGAAGCCGGATTCAAAGCCAGTGGAACTGCAATAAGTTACGTTTAAAAAAAAATTTATTCTAGAGGGTGCTTTTGTGCAATATCATTAAAAATTTGCGAATGAATAAGTTGTTTAGAACTATGCTCACACCTGCTATTAATTAAGCTCTCGATTGGAATTAGATTTTTTTTCCTTTTTGCGTACAGTGCTCCTAGTTGAGACTATCACATCACTAAAGTAATATGAACTATAAACAGGGAAACACACAAAATGTATTTCCTATACAACAACTCAACAGCTTCCAATGAGCTTCCATTATAAATCCAATAAGGCTCGAGTAGAATTTTGCCATTTTTCTTTTGAATAAATCTGGTATTACTAAAATGAAGGTGCTTAATCACTCACTGAGTGAGCTTCATGGATTTTTGCGTGGCCACCGCTCTCTCATCACCCAATGTAGTTTTATATTACTTAGTAGGAATGGTAAAAAACAAAAATTATATGCTGTAGTTTTACGCGCCAAAATCGCGACGTGCTTATGAAGAACGCCGTAGGGGAAGATTTTAGATTAATTTTGACCACCTCAGATTCCTTAACATGCGCTTAAATTTAAGTACACAAGCATTCTTGCATTTCGCTCCCATCAAAATGCGGCCGCCGCGGCAGGCGTTCAGCCCACGACCTCAATATGCACATCACAATGCCATAAGCTACCATGGCGGGCGGGAATGGTTAAGAGAGTTTGTGAACGACAAGGTATTCACAGCAGTGAGATTTTCATCATGCCACTGCTTCTTATCAGACTTGGGCACGTGTCAGGCAAATCGTATGAGGAGCACAGCGGTATGAACGGATGAATACCTAATAAATATTTCAAGCAGCTCAAAGCGGCTTCATTAACAATGACTATGGCTTTCCTCTCTTACATACGTGGCCTGGTTTTTCATTGTACAAATCTATATGAAGTGCTAGTACCACCACAACTAGTGCTATACCAGATACACTTCCGATACCCTGGCTATATTCAAGCTTACGCAAATGGTTCTTGTCAAACAAATTACTCTACAGCCACTTTTGTCATTCCAGGACGGAACCGAATAAAGACATTTAGGCTGCCTCACACGACATCTTCAACTGCAGCAGAGCTTTTTGCAATAGTGTCTTTGTTACGACACATAGATTCAGTGCAGAAGGGGAGACAATGGGTCAACCTTTGTGACTCGCAGGCAGCTTTGTCGTCACTTCTTACTGACATCATCAATTCCCAAACATGGCTTTAGTTTATAAAACTAAAGGAATTCATGAGAGTAAATGAAGATAATGGCACAATAATGTTCCAATGGATAGCCTGGCCACGAGGCAGCTGGACAAGTGCATGTTAAAGTCGCATCGGCACTCCCTCTAACACAGGTGAATTGCGGCACATACTAAGACAAACCTCAGCCCGTGGTTGCAGAGCGACATGATTTGACCAGAATTGCAAATCTTCAGATTTATTTCACATTGACCATTCTCTTCAGTTTAAAATCGCGCACTCATAAGATACAAGCAGAACATCTGAAATGCCGATTCACCGATGCGGCTCGGTACCGTGTATAAGTAACTCTTCTTGCATGAAGTTTCAAGAGCTGATAGTCCGCCGTGCACTTGTGGCTACGTTAACAAAGATATACAACGTCTTCTGCTAGACTGTCTGCAACCCGACGCACAAATACAACGTTTAAAACGTGATTTGATGGTATTGGACCACCAGCCCTTGAGCCTCGGGAATATCTTAGGTCCATGACCAGTATATTTATAGAAAAGACGAGCTTTAATGGAGCTCCATAATTTTCTGGAAGGGAGTAATATTCTCGCAAACTATCGAATAGAGTATTTCTCTGGGATAAGCTCAGTCAGTGTTTAATTTGGTCTGACTTTGGCCCATTCTGTGCCTGGATTCATGCGCCTTCGCGTGAACCTATTCCGTGTTTTCATGTGTGCCCTGACGTTAGTGTATTCGTGTAATTGAACATTGAGTTGACTTTAATGTACTTATTATTGCGAGAGCAATTATTTGACTGGACTTGTGCTGATGTGTTTCCGAGTTGACTTGCAGTTTTAATGATTGTAAGTTATTTCTTTTACATTTGCGTGGACTTTTTTTGGTGCGCATCTCTATACGAAAAGGAGTAGCCTGTGCCACTTAAACGCGCCAACATCTCCTAAGCATCAAGTATAAAACAAAGTGTACTGAACAGTTTACTCCGCATGATGCTGAACATCTGCTATCGCAATGCCAGTATATAAAGTTCATCTTTAAGTTCTGAGAATGTGAAAGAAATTTTACTTCTGAAAGGTTCTTAGGCAGCGTCATCATTGTCCAGCTGTATCCTAGGTGATCGTGCTGAGTCCATTTGTCTAGGCCCGTTGACGTGCTTTATGTGAGCAACCAGCAGTGAACATAGTGTTGGGCGTAGCACTTGCAGTGCAGTTGTCCAGCTCTTCCAGGTTTAGGGAAGGGAGGATGTGATGATAGCACCAGTTTAAACGTGGGGAAAAGAGCGTTTTGAGGCGTTCTCAGTAAGTATGGGGTGCGTTGGGGGTATTTGTAACATCCTAGACCCGACAGTTTGTCCAGTCTATTCTCAATGTGGTGTTGGATAGCCCTGTTTAGTAAAGTGGTTGCGCCTTGTGGATTATTACAGAGCTCACTATGGTGTGTCTTTGTGATGGGGACAGTAATGAAGATTGTTGTTTATTGGTTTGTTGAACCGATTATGTTATTATATTCGATGTTAGGCTCTGACATCTGAGGTGATAGTTGTTTATGTCCGCCAGAATACTTCTTGGGGTGCTTTCTTGCGGTGGAGCAGTACCAAATATATTATTTTGTGAGTGTTAATAACTTTACACGTTGGTGGTTAATTCAGAGCTTTAGCATGGTTCAGAGTCTCAGCGGTGCGCGCCCCCCTTCCCCCGCAGCCAATGACTAAAGCGTCACTTATTGTCCACACGGACAGATGCTCAGAGTACTATAAATAAAGCTTCAAACAACAGAAAGATGAACATGTTTGTAGGAATGTATAGCTTGAAAAGGCAGGTGTTTTTTTTTGTTATTTTTTGTCCCTCTTGTATCAGTGTTCTGGTCATCTGCTGTAGCTTACCTCAGTGATTGCCCAGGTCAGCGGTGCATTATGAACACATGGGTGTGTCAGTGGCAGATAGATGTGCTTTGAAAAAAAAAATGACCTGGTGCGCCTTTTGACAGACGGTTTGACCCAGGATTTTAAGGAATAAAGAGGCAATCGACTGCATACGCAGATTTCAAAGTCTCAGCACTACACAATATACAATACACATTATACACTATGCACTACACACTTTTTCTTTTACCATCAAAGGATTAGAGCACCAGCTTGCGCAGAATGTCTTTACGTGTGTGCGTTCCTGTGTGTGTCCATGCGTATTGTGGGACGTGGCAAAAGACCTTCGCGGTATTGGTGCTCAATGAGGACTGTATAGTGATGCCGAATGCGGGATATTACATGACTCATATTGTTGAAAAAAAAAAAAGATTGTGTCATTATTGTGAAACAGATGCTTCGGTAAAAGGTAACGTCACAATTTCCCCTCACGGTAGTAAAAGCTAGTGAACGTGTACTGTTACGACAATAAATTGAACTTGCCAGAGATAGCTTTTAAACTGAACAAAGCGACAACGCACTAAGCGATCGAATGACTTGAATTCAAGGAAAGTCAAACTTGAATTGCATGTACAAAAGAGTCTAATCATCTGCCTTTATACAGGCTACCACATTGATAGCCTTAGCTTACTAATATTTGGGGATAGTATTCGTAGTCTATATCTCAAAGCAACGCTAGTGCTTTTAGAGACACCGTTAACAACTAGTTCACATCACTGCCTGAGGTTCCTTAACTACCGATGAAATCTCGTTGCACGATAACTGTTTTTATTTAGTCTGCCTCAATGAGACATGGCTGCAGCGGGCTCCAATTAACCAGAAGCTTCTTACTTTGCAGTAGGTTGTCGTGCCTGATGACTTTCCGTGGCTGTTGGTACAATAAAAAATGTCTAAGTAGCCGGCTGGCCATTGTCGTCATTGAAAGGCACTCTCACTTCGTAGACAATAAGCCCATTAAAAATTCTGGCATTTTACGGGCCGGCACAGAATCTTGTTATGAGGAACGCTGCAAGGGGGGAACTCCGGATTAATTTCGACCACATGGTGGTCCTTAACCTGGTCCTAAATAAGCACACGAGGGCTTTTGCATCTAGCCCCCTTCAAAATGCGGCCGCCACTGCCGGGATCAAACACGCGACCTCGAGCTCAGTGGCGCAACGCCTTAGCCACTGGTTCACTGCCGAGGGTACATATATAGGCTCATTACCACGAACACTATCAGATAGCCTGCATACCAAGCTAAACCCGACAGCAGGATTATTAGTGTCTAGCAAATTTGGCAGGCTAGCAATGAATGTCAGTGAGTAATGAGTCGGGCAAGATGTCTCTGTGTCGATGTTCATGATCTCAGCGAGGTAGAATGACTGAGCGAGGTTGGATACTGCAAGATGGTATAACTGAACACGATTAGAATCGGAGTATGAGAACTCGTTTGCGAAAGAAAGAGCCAATGTAATTTAAGCTCAGTATAATAGCGGACTTGTTGTCCAATGGCTCGGATTCTATACAACCGGTGGAGGAACAGAGACAAAAAACGCCGAAATGTTAACGGAAATGTTTGTTCATTTCTCCCGCATATTCATAAAGCTACCAGGTCAGTGGACTAAGCGGATCAGTGCCAGAAGTGTACGCGGAAGTGCTTGAATATTTCATAGCTTCAACGAAGGACCTGTCACTGGAGAAAGAGGGACTGTACGACCATTTCAACTCAACTTAGGGACTTTCTTGCTACCGGAAAAAAAAAACACAACTTGAAAGTTTATGAGTCCATCGACATTTTAAGGAGCAGTCGGACTACTAGCCGCGGTCGAAAAGAAGCTGTGGCGGTATGCTACTGGGCTCTAGGCTGCGCATTCTATTTCCGTCCACTGTTGCAGAATAGAAGTGGCTAGTCAGGGCCGAGTGCGAAATTGCCGTGTGAAGTTTCACCGTCCATACTGGAAAAGATCATGCCGTCGGAGCTGCCCTAAGACGCCCAGCTGACGTGCCACTCTTAGACCAGATCTTCAATTAGGATGCAAAAAGTCGTAAGTCATTTATGATTGTTAATTTAAGGGACACCTGAACTTTGGTAAACGCAACGACGGCAGACACTACAGTGAACGGTAACATCGACAGAGGAGAATAGATTGATGTTATCGAACATGTGATCAGGGATATTCTTGTGCTCCTTTCTCTTGTCGCTTATGCACAAATACAATAACTGCGAAATATTGGTATTCCTAAATACAAGGTTTGTTTTTCAGGACTGTCATCTGAAGCAAGTGAAGTGTCACTTGACGGACTTGCCACCGGGTCTTCCGCCTCCAAGAGAGCAATCCGTGGACAGTGTGCTAGTAACCACGACTGTCATGGAGTCGCTCTCTTTAAGGCGGCACCCACTAGTCTCCATTCGAACCATTCTCCAGGACACCACCACGTGACCGAAGCGTGACTTAAAATTTGCGCAGATCTCTTGTCGAGAGCGATTTATCGCTGTTAATAAAATGCAAAATGAAATACACCTTAAACGTACATAAACAGCATTTTCCAACTTTTTAAACCGTTTCAAGCGAGGAAGTACAAGTTTAGCACAAAATTAAATAAGAAAAAATGGCTTGGCGATACATGCGGCCGTGATAGTTTCGTAGTTTCGTTTTTGGTCAATGCATCGTCGCGCGCGCCTGTTCCGCTCTACGGTGTTTGATTGCGTGTTGCGTGGCTCGAAAAACGTTGACTTCGCGGGAAACAGCCAGAAAATGCCTCGTGTGTGTAGTGTTGAGGGCTGTATAAATGGCCCAAGGCGCTTGATCAGGGGCAGCGGCAGTGTTGACTCGATTGTGTCCTTTCATGTGGCGTCGCTCCGTTCGCAATGGCTCAGTGCTCTGCCGATGATAAAACGGCAAAAGAGCCAGAGAAACCGATGGTGTGCTCTCTGCATTTCTCGCCCTCGGATTATGTGTATAATCTTGCCCTCGGAAAGTATCTTGGCGTGCCCCAGAGACCAGTCCTTTCTCGAGCAGCTGTTCCCTCAATGCGGCCTTCATCAAACCTCCTACCGGTGCCCCTGCAGCAGCAAACTAGCGGCTCGGTGAATGCTGAATGTCATTAAATAAAGCCACGAAATAACCATACCGAGTACGTGCACAACTTTCTACGCTTGTTCTGGTGGGAACATCGTCGCCTGGCGGACCGGACGCTTCGCCTCCCGTCGACGAAAACGAAGCTCTGCATTCCGCCGGCGCGGCCGACGGCTCACCGCCATCGCACGCGGAAACACCTACCGCTCGAGCACAGAGGATCATTTCGCGCTCCGTTTCACTGAATATCGCTGAAATGCAGTCCTGCTTTCCTGGCGAGCTCTTCGTTGCAAGGTTCAGCGGCAGCTACGGTATCCATCGCGGCGAACGCAAACGCAGCGACCATGCATGCAGCCATGATGCATCCAGCCCAGCGCCTCGGCCGTTTACGCAAGCGGTGACGTATCATGGCGCATTCTGATTCGCTGAGAGCAATGCAATCTGTGACGACACTGCTTCAGCGCCAAATCTGGGGTGAGAGAAATTGGGGAAGAGAAATTTGGTCTTTGTTTACGAATTTCTCCGCTAATAACTCATATTTTTGCACCCAACAAAAACGGCATGCATTCCTGAAGGTCCCTCTTTTATTCCAGCTGAACTTCCTGTTTCTCTTTAGTGTCCCTTTAAATGCATGCATTGGGCTATGTGGAAGTGTCAAGTTGCATGAGATTCGGCTAGCAGATCGATGATTGCATCAGAAAGGAATTTGTGGTCTTTATACAGTTGTCGGTATGCGGTCATGATCGTTAAATCCTCTTCATTCCTCGTCTCACCCTGTGCGTCTGCGTGATTTGATGTTTCAATTTCGACATAGCATGTGAGTGGTGGAGTGTATAAACATAAAATTGCGTTACAATAAAATCAAGGTTTGACGCCGAATTAGTTGGCGTTCCATGTTACGGTGAATTACCGCGCACACCGGGACAAGGACAGGAAATGACGAGGACCAGCGCTGTAAGAGGAGAGAAGATAATGACGAGGACAAGCGCCATAATGCACAGTTTTGATAACGTTGTGACTTTTGTTGCAGATAAACATAAAGATAGCAGGAGATATGTGTTACACAGGACACCTCCCACATTACCCTATGGTTGAGCAGGCTCTTCGGCCCGTTGGAAGGTCGCAGGTTCCAAACCACACGGCCACCGGCTACCCACCGGTTATCCAAATGGGTGCAGGCGAAACCCAGCCCGACACTCAGCGAAAGGGTTGAAGTGTGCTGAAAAAAAAGCCCGCGTCATGCGAATACCGTCTAAACCTGTGGGCACAACAAGAACCTGAAAAGGGGGTCTTGGCAGCTGCCATGGTGACCATTTGCTATGCGGCGCCCTGATGCACCTATTAAGTGGGGCGGCTCCCTCGGGTTGGGGAGAAACATCCCTTTCCAAGCGTTGAAGTCCCATAATAGCCGAGGACATGGCCGGGAAGCGCGCTTGTGCCTATTTAACCTGTAGGTACCGGCAGCAATTCTAGTCTGTCTCCCACAGCCGCAGCGGATGCTGCAAAGGCACAAGGGGCAGCTATAGACCACGCCCAGAAATTTCTTCAGAGCCCCATTCTAAGATGCGAATTCCTACAAGTAGCCGAGTGCCAGGCCGGCCGGGGGACATCTCTACCCATTAGGGAAACCGGTCGATTACCAGTGGCGTCGAGATGCGAATTCAGTAGCTCCCGCATACGAGGTGGATACTGCATCATTTCACCACCACTGTGGTACCACTGTACACATCACCGTTCGTTGTGTAGCACAGAAAATTCATATAGCTCCTCGCATAAGAGAATGATTATTTGCTCAATACAGTTATAGTGCGACGAGTGGTAATATGAAAATGCGGGTTGCACTTGAAGCAATAAATGGTTGATAACGCTATTCACGTCGCACATTCTTGTTTGAAAAAAAAAGAACGCTTCTTTTCATGTTTATATATTATTTAAATGTATGTTGGATAAATTATTGTATAGTTAAAACCTTTACCGTTGCAAATTTAAGCTATATGAAAAAAAAATAGATTTAAACAAAGGGCGGGGGCAGCAGGAGAACCGCCTCGGCAAATCATGACGCCTCCTGTCTAGATACTGAAACTAATTGCAGTTTAGGCTTCTTATAATATACATTGGGCGGAATCACGTCCTTTGTATGCGCTGTACTGGTTATCTGTCAGAAATATCTATGCAAGAAACGAACAAGGCCTTCGACGAACTAAGTACTGAATGATACAGGACGCTACGCTAGTTAGCTCAGGTGACGAAGAAACTGCTCAACACCTTCTGTGTTACTGCCGGTCGTTTGGAAACGAAAAGGTTGCCATCCACACTGTGCTGAACTAGCTACACGGAAAACTGTTCTTGTTGAACAAGATCATGAGACCATGGTGACACATACCGCAGCTGCAGAAAAGCACTTCAGAGCTGGGGATTTTTACTACGTACGGGTTTTTTCTTTCTCTGAACCTTTTCCTCCCATTTCTCTTTCCCTTATTGCAGGGTAGAGAACCGCGCTCAGTCGTGGTTAACCTCACTGCCTTTCATTTATCATTCTCTATCTCTCTCTCGGTAAGAAAAAAAAAAGCAGTTGAGATGAATAAAAAGTTAGTACTCATTCCATAGGTTCGCATTTCTTGTTTTTTTTTGTTTTTTTTTTGCCACGAAGTGCCCAATACAGTAGTCCGATTCTACAGATTCTACGTATGGGACTTGTATGGGTAAGACTGTAACGCCACTGCGGCTGACGGCACGAAAAAGGGGAGTGGACGAAACATCGCACCACAGTATCACACAGCTACCCGTGAAACTCGCACAACCAGGGAGAAAATCAATGTGAGTTTTTTTTTTAACGAGTAGAACGTGTGGGAAGCATTCAGAGCTAGCCCACTGCGGAGTCTTTTCTCAGTTGCTTCAGCTAGCTAGTGCGGTCGTTCGTCTTCCGCACGAGCTGAATGTATCCCTGCTACTTCCCCTCCAAAAATGTTCCCATCTTTCTTGCTGGTTTTGTATGGCCTCTCAGTTCAGTCTTCTGTTCGTGTCAAACGCTCTTTTGTATTACACGCATCTCCTTCTACACGCTATGGGCGGTCAGCCGCGAGTTGGCACGTACGACTGTGAAACAGCATCAAAACGTGAACCGTTAGACCGTGGTTATGTTGACGCGATCTTGCAAGGACGCAGAAAGTGAAGCTCGAGAAAAAAAAAGCAAGCCTTGAGCTCCCAGACCCTTTCTGTGTGGCCTGGCCAGCGGACCTAACAGGATTATCAAGCCAACTTGATTACCGAGTCAACACTGCAAGAGTAACGGATCGATGAGCCCGGCAAGAGGAATCACCAAGGTCACCATGACAAGGTTTGCATGCGGTGTACTGTTCACTTGTGGTAGAGATTGCAGCATGTGCTCTATGTGCACATGGTGATAACAGAGATTTATGTATGCGGAGAATCAGACTGTGTTGGCCGACCTAGCACGTCTGTACGTGACTCTTCTGTCAAAGAATGAAAAAAAAGAAAGACAGAGCTGACATTTTGCTGTGCACCGCAGGTCAAGAAATACGAATACAACATCGTGAGGGGGAAATATTTTATGATCTCTGCATGCCGCCAGGAAAGGCTCAGAGTGTACACATGATCCCTAAATGTGTATTATCTCAGAAACAAAGAACGCATGTACCACTTTTCGCAATAATAAAGCCAGCTGTAAGTTGACCATAATAATTTCTACTAAACTCTACCACGAAGTAATACTCCTTTTTCATTTCATTCATTCCTCTTTAAAGACCCGAGGGAACCTAAAGAAAGGAAAGCTTGAGCACATGTTTCCTTCACTGAGAAGAGAACAATAATAAAATTAGCGTAGCGTGCACTGTAGGCTCAATGCTAAAGAGAGAACTGAGATGATGGGCACCTAGCGAGTCTTGGCTTTTGGGCTAGGCTAAGCACTACCGAGTCAAGCTCAGCATTTTCCGGAATTTATTGATTATTGATATATTATTGATTAACTATTGATTGGCTATTGATTGGGTACGCAAGGTATTAGCCACGTATTTGGGCTAAGCTAAGCACTACCAAGTCATCCTCAGCATTTTCCGGATTAGCTATTTATTGGCTACCGATTGGTTATCGATGACTGACTAAGCTTAAAAAGTCCCAAGCATGCTTAGCTAGACTTAGTCAGGCTCAGGTTCATTAGTTCACAGGAGTATGTGCCATTGCACTTGGACTCTTTCTGCACTACCGCCAGGATCGGCCCACATTTTTGAATTCAGCAGACACATTACGACGGCCTAAACACCTCCGCTGTTAAAACGAGAAAACACGTGCTTTGGCTTCGGTGGGTAAAGATGGCTCACAGCAGCACTGTAAGAAATTCTGCTGTAAATAACGGCAAATATCTCGGCAGCTCTATTTCCACGCTATTAAGCGTCAAAATGACAGCTGGCCAATCGATACGCGTTATTGTCACGAGCAATTCCCCCGCCCCCTATTTTTTTTCATGTGGTATTTGCGACTCTCTCCTTGTTCACAGCGATAAGAACGTCTTGTCGGAATGAAGCCGATGGCTTGTTGAAAATCATGTAAAAACATGATAGTTAAACAGACGGCTGGTTTTTACAATATGGGAAAATAAACAGAATACCATACAATTTATTTCGGTGGAAGCCTACGGAGGGATACCTCGAAATTGCTACTAGTTGAGGAATTCCTACTAAAAGGACACACTTTGCAGCGTTTTCTGAGCTACACACGTGTGCTTTCTTTTTTTGGCGCACATGCATGACAGAATATATTCATCTGTTGTCCCTCCCTGCTAATGAGATGCAAATAGTAGCACCCGTGTTTGTCTTTCTACGTGCTTTCACTTTATTCAGCGCTAAATCACCTAAACGATTATGAAATACAAACTTTGCAACACAGCAAATAATCCTTCTTAAACCGATATACGAATTATAATGGGTGCGCCCCCGGGGCCTAGGGTGAGGCCCCGAGGGCAAAGTTCCTTCATAGACTAAGGTGAGGGATAACATGACAAATTGTCATAATATGAACACCACTTGAAGCGCAAGCAGCAACAGGTGAAGCTTGCAAGCTGCACATAGAGAAGCATAATTATTGTTTTGACATACGAGAGTTGACATTAACTTGGTTAAAAAATAAAGCAAGAAAAAAAAAAACCTTTGACCCACCGGCATGGTAAGCGCTGCTATGCACCGCAAAAAATCATGTGGAAGACCCTATAATGCCTGTGCAGTAGGGGAAGGAACGGACAAAAAACTGAGACGGCATTCTGCGCTCTTGCGTATCGTACTCCGACAAAATGTACCACTTAAAGGCGCAAGACGTTGTCTCTCCTGCGTGGACGAGAATCACAATATTTACGCACTTCACACGCATACTCTGCCAAAGCGACCATCGCGGAGTGTTGGCGCTCGAGGAAAGTTTTCGACTCATTCGAGCTGACAATGCACAGGAATCTTTTGAAACATAACTTGTGGCGTATACTGTAAGTTTAGAATCTTCTTCTAAAGATTTTGTAATCCACTGTAAATTGACCTATTCCACACACAGAGACGTTTGAGAAGGCAGATGAAACAGCCTGAAGCACGTGAATATGGGCGAAGACCTCGAGATAAACGAAAGAAGCATACTATTCACGTGTTCAGCACCCAGTCACGTGGTGTTTGGATGCGCTAATCATCCCGAAAAGCTTTTTGTAAGACTATTAGGTGTACTAGATTCACAATAAATCCAATACTGTCGGATAGGAGAAATGAGAAGCGGTACCACCAAATGAAATTTATTCTTCTAATGCGTGAACATTCTGTAAAGGGCACACCTGAATGTTCATCGCAATTCAGAAAGGCAACCAACTTTTCCTTCTCTTTAGAAAAAAAATGCAAAAAAAAACTAAGCATTTATGAAAGTGACGTTTCCATACGTCGCTTCTCTCAGAAACTTGCGATCGCTTATGTTCAACAGGCCTCAAAAGTTTTGTCAAATACCTCCAAAGTGGATGAACGGCGCCTATAATGTGATGAAGACATGAGTCACCGATAGTGGGATCGAACTTCTGTATTCCAGCACAGCAGCCCGATTCTCTACCCATTAGGCCAGCATTAAATTTTTTTCTTTATTTCCGGCTTGGCTACAAACCTATACAGGTGCTTGTGATCACAGATTATATCTGGTAAAGCATCAAACATTGACACCCCATCTTCATAACAGTCAATCGCCTCTACACGTCACGCACTTTCACAACCATTTTCAGAAAGTATTCGAGCCCAGATTGGCCTTTAACATCACACTGTCTATATGCCAACAGGCTACGCCTGACTGTATAAGGACAGAGTAAAAAAGATAACCTCCATCCGTTGATAATCAACTTCTGGCGGCAAAAAATGATTGCCACGTGAATTGAGATGTATGTCTATCTTTAAAATCATCACTCTAATATATCCCGAAGGAAATTGGAATAATCACATTCAATGAAAAGATGTTCAATAGTTTCAGCTCTTCTGCACAGAAAGCACCTTCTTCCGCATGACACGTAGATCCCTCTTTCCTCTAACCGCGTTTTACAACAGGCGAGAGAGAGAGACAAAACTTTAATGAATTTCCTTGCTTGGGTCAAGTGAGGGGGGGGGGGGGGGGGGTCCGGGATTCTAGCCCCACCAGAGCCCACATTTCTCAGGCTGCGCAAGACCTTGAGTCTTGGTGGCGTCGTCGGCCACCCCGACAGCCCAGAGTTGGTCCTCCGGGCATGCGCTGAGCAGCGCAGCTAGACTCCCACTGTTCGGGCGCGGGTTCTTAATGGTGTGTGCCACTGCGGGATATGCCCAGATAATGGGGTCGAGGTTGGCAGGAGCCAGCCCCATGTTTTGCATTGTGGCGTGTAAACGTCTGGATAGAGGTGGCAAGGTTCCGGTGTGAAGCTTGAAGAAAAATGTCAATGTTCGCCGGTATCCACATATTTTTCACACTTTTGAGCACGTCTTGCCCACGCCCTTTTTGAAACATTAACCGATAGAATGATACATGGAACACACTCTCAATCGTATTCTTCAAAAGACGCTTTCTTACATTGGAAAGGTACTCATGTGAAAATCTTGCCCTAAGGAACCGACAGGGCCACACAACTTCGCGCAAATACAGCGACATTCTGTAGCGTGCGCCAAGTGGCTGAAGAGGCAAAAAAAAAAATGAGGCACGAACCTGCTGGCATGTTCCGAGGAAAAAATAAATAAAAAAGGTATTTTTCGTCTCTTATTAATATGAACCGTGATACAAGCTGAAGAATCAAGTAACACAACGACTGACCACACACGCATACTTTTCTCGTGTACAAAAAGTCGCTGTTTCAGACGCCTGTCACGTGCGTCGAGTGCCAGTTTCTGGCATCCTTGATTCGTGAGAACTAGCGCTGTGAGAGGCTATTACACTGCACAGCCTTCGGAATCGGCCCACATTTTTGTTGGAGAGGTACCTACAAAAAAACAGGTCTAGAACACCGACTAGCTCCACGAAAAGTTCTGCTAGGCTAAGTTTCCTTTCAGAATACATCTATTTACGTTCACCTGTCAAGTTCTAACCCTAGGCTGCTGATATTAAAAAGCGCAGTAGCACTGAACTGTAACTCTGCGTCGACGGCGGAAGTGTTCACGGTTCCGAAATCTTGCCATTTGTGGAATGCGTTTCGACTTGAGAAAGAGTATTCGGAAAAACAGCTTCGACACCACTTAAGCAAATATTAGAATTTATTAAGTACCAAAGAGCCTATGAAATGGACCGCTTCTCCTGCGTTCTTCTTCGAACTCATGGATAACCTTCTTATGTGAGGCTGAAATTCTTTTTTTCTTCGGCTAGGGATTGAAAGAGAAGAAGGGCAACGAATAACATGGTAGCGCGGGCGTTCCTTCCGTTTTCGTTGCAGTTCGTTCGCACTGAGTGTATTATCGACGACATCATGGGACGCAGCGAAGGAATGCACGCTTCTGAGGGATGGAACGAGCAGCTAGCAGCGAGACCGACAGTGCGCAGTTATTGATCGAGACAATCAAGCAAACGGGGAGAAAAGGTGGAGAGGTGGTATTTCCTCTACGCCATCGCGTCATTCCTGCCTCCGGGCCAATCATCAGGCGTAATCTGGCGCTTGTGTACACAGTGTCGGTAAAGAGTAACGTCGGAGAAAGAGGTACGGATAACGAAAACACGGTGCCGGCATACAAGAGAGAACGTATGTATATACAGAGAGAAGCAAACGAGGTTATGCTGCGTAGCTCGCATTGTCCGTTTCCCTTCGGACAGTCCTGTCAAGCGGACAAAGGGCGCTTGCCTACATATGGGAATCGGATTGACGAGGCGGACAGCGCCCGGCGCGATATCAACATAGTGTAGGGAGAATAGGGACTATAAGACGGGAGCTCCTCTAATGAGACACGACTGGAGAGCAGGGAACATGGATTTTCTTCGGATGGATAGTCCCCTCGTGGAAAGGTCTGTGCTGTGCGTGTAACAAGACAGTGCAGGGATGTACTTATTAGCCCCGCAGTGACTGAAAGGTGCAGCTGCCATTATTATACAAATATAGAGGTAAGACAACGAAGTAGTTTTCTTTTTCGCTGGTCCGTCTAGCTGACCGGAGTCGATAAAAACGAATCACTTACTGTAGGAAGCCTTCTCCTGGGACGGCCACTTGTGTAACGGATCACTGTTTTTGAAGTAATTTTTCTTCATTGTAAATTCGACTTTGCGATGAGACACAATGGCCGTAAGAGGGCAGATAACGGAATTGTGCCTAATTATTAGGAGGAGGTTCAGGAGCAAGTCAGATGCAAACGTTAACCACTGCGCCAACCATTTACCACATGACCCGTAGTTGCGTGCACTACATTTCGTTAGCAGCGTCCAGTCGTCCTGCACAGTTTTCCAATTCACAACAGTAGTGGCACAAGATGTATCTAGAAAAGATGTACCCTGCATCGCAGCATCACTTACGCTGGCAACTTGTCTTTGATGGAGCCTTGCAAGTTAGCAGCACCTCCCCCCCCCCCCCCCCCCCCCGCCCCCCATAGTATTGTGATACAGGGTCCTAGTGCGTTTGTCTTCCGACGAAAATTTCGACTGGCTTTGCAGTAGCTCTGCTTGATTCCAGGTGGTTATGAGGTGCGCAATATTGTCTATGTTAGCAAATCTTGCAAATTCGTGACTTGTGTAAACTGTGGTCCATTATTGGAGACTCGCTCCCGGCAAGCGAAAGCTGCTGAATCTGTCATGCGAGCTGTTTATTGTCGTCGCTAACGTTGGCTGAAGTATAGGCGAAACATTTTTTTTTTACATTTAGCGTGCCTATCCACAATAACAAAATGGATTTTACCCTGTTATAGGGTCGACAATGTCGACGTCAATGCAAGACCATTTCTCGATTTCTACGGGCAGCTTACGGACTGCCGGCATGGGCAAATTGTCGTCGCAGCTGTTTTAGCGAATTAATATTGCCTCTATAATGTGGTCTATAACTGACTACGAAAACAACAATCACACTCTTGTCTGAAGTACCGAGGACCCTCGTCGAGTATCGTGCAGTAGTAAAATCTAGATCCGAACTGCGACTGGCATGACAACACAATTGCTTCGGTACCTCAAGTAATGGGGTAGCGTAATTTGTTGTCACGAATAAGAAACACGCAACGGCCAACTCTTATACTGTTCTCTGGACGCTAAACCTTTTCTTTATTGAAAGAATATATGGTTATCATTGGTATAGTGATTCGCTGCTAGGTCCGTTAGTATGCATGTTGGCATTATGCTTTCATCAACTCGCGTGCTCTTGCTGTGCATCTTGTGGCAAGGATTGGAGTTCACGAACGCTTACTCCTATGGGAATGGCTGAGAGCCCGATGTGCGACTCCTGTAGGTGTGAGGAAATCTTCGAGCACCTATTGTGTACCTGTCCTCGCTACGAAGTACAACGCCTCTCTCTCAGGATAACATTAATCCGACTGGACTCGAGACCATTCTCCGAGTCAAAAATACTCGGACCGTGTCTACACCCGTCACTGGCAAAAAAAGAAAGCAATTCGTGCACTAGCACACTATTTGAAGTGCGCCCGTTTAAGGGACCGCTTATATACATCCCATGTGCGCTCAGTGCTCACTCTCTCCCTTTTTATCTTTATATTGCCCCTTTCCCTTACCCCCAGGGTAGGCTAGCAAACCGGACGCTCGTCTGGTTGACCTCCACGTCTTTCGTCTCCTTGCTCTGGCTCTCTCGCGTGCTCTTGAGGCATGGACGTTGTAAGGGTCCAAACAAGTGCAACGGTAGCCTGCTTAGTGCGTCCGAATACAGTAAGTTGCTTTCCTGAAGCAAACTGTATGTTGTACTGGTAGCCTCCCAGGTAAAGCGTCCAGTGTTGGGTACGAGCTGCGCTCATGGCAGGCGTTCGGCGGCCAGGGGCGGTATTCAGTAAAGCCCCTTTCACATGGTGCGATGTTGCAGTGCGTTTGTCGCAGCTGCGAATTTCGCAATCCCGTTTCACATAGATCTACGGCAGCTGCGTTTTTCGCATACTCGTTAAGCATTCTGACTTGCGATGACGTATGAGCGAGCCGCTTATAGCCGCTCGTCTGTTTCCACCACTACAGTGGCTACCACCGCATCTGCGTTTTTCGCAGAGAAGTTCAGCACGCCGAAAATCGAAAAAACGCACGCACGAAGGGTCCGGCGGCCTATTTTCCGCAGCTGCGAATTCGCACGTGCGAATTCGTAGACAAAATCGCACCATGTGAAACGGGCTTAAGAGTCTGCCTAGTGGACTGTCGATTTCGGTGACCGTTGATTCGCTGCTGCTTGACGTGCAGGAAGGAGACTGGATGGCACCTTCCTGCACGTCAAGCAGCAGTGAATCAACGGTCGCCGAAATGGCAAAATGGACAGTCCACTAGGAAGACTCTTACAGAATACCGCCCCAGGTCTCCCAAACCCCAGGACTGACTGGTGGTCGGTAAACAAAGTCAACTCAGAAACTAAGAAGAAATCCCGGAATTGCCTAACACCGAAGACTAGCAGCAGGGCCCCCCGTTCTAACTGAGAGCAATTGGGCTCGGCTTTTTGTCAATGTTTTCGAGAGTATCCAGGTAGATCAGTGGACGCTTCTTATTTCTGGCAAATGACCGAGTTCATGCCATAACGAAATGCATCTTATTGCAACTTCAGTTCTATCGACAAATGAAAATTCACTGTGCATCCTCAGCGTCCTCCAAACATTGTTTAGCTTCTTTATTGCAGCATCCTGGGCCGCTATTTTGTAGCGATGCCTTTAAAGTAATAATTCCTTTTCGCGCTTATCGCGCTTTGTCAGTGGTCAGAGCGACGGTCCGCTCACGATATCAACGTTGATAACGCGAGCGGACCTGTCGCTCTGACCACTGACAAAGCGCGATAAGCGTGAAAAGGCATTATTACTTTAAAGGCATCGCTACAAAATACCGGCCCTGCGCGCATTGGTACTGCGGACCACGTGATTTTTTACCAATAACGTATGCCATAGGAAAAATGTATCGAGCACGTTCGGCGGAAATTTTGAACAAAGTATTACCGTTCTAACGAATCTGCGTAGCTATCTCACGTTCCCGGGAATTCGACGAATCCATGATAGCATTTCTGTTCTATATTGAGGGGGGATCGACTCAGCCAATACGGTGGCAAAGATAAGTTACAGAAGGCTTAGTAAATCAAAATTCTCTAAATTAGATTTCTCTAAACTTTTACTCTAAATTACTAAATTTTTTTTAACCTACGTTCGTCATCGCCAACTTTCAGACATCAGAACGGCACTCAAATAAACTTGAACTCTAGATAGGGCAGCTATTATTATATAATATTTCCTTTGAAGAATATCTTGAGCGTAGGCAATGCCAAAAAGAAGCATATTGCAGCTAAACAAGCCTCCGTGCGTAATGCTTAGGCAAGGCTACTGGGAGCCCTCGTACAAGGGCGCCTGTTTTTAAGCACCTCAAATACAGTGTACTGAAAAGCACGCCGCCACGAAGCGATGCAAATGGGTCTCGCATTTCTTGGAACAGATACCGTTGAGGGACGCAAGCGATAACCACCTAAAGAACCATTGCTGCGTGGCTTGCGCCTGCCCAAATGCGCGACAGGTGGTTTTATGCCAAGGGACATTAGCTGGTGAAGCTCTTACGGTACCTTGACACGTAGTAAGCCGTAAAGAACTTCGAAACAGCGTCGGTCTTCAGCCCGAGGGGCCTTTATTAGGTCCAAGCTTTCTGGAAAAAGCTGGCAGATCCCACGCCCTGTGGGGAATCGATGTTATGCGAAGCAGTGCGCAGGGAGCTGGCTGTGCTGCATCACCTGACATTCAGCCAAGCGTATTTCATGTATTTCATGATCTACATGACACGGATGGCAGGATATTCGTGTCCTGACCTATCATTTATGTTCTTCATAAGCCGCGTTTACATGAATGCGACAGTGGCGCATAGCATCGTATTTCTAGCGCATCGCATTCATGAAAAACAGCGGTAATGCGCTAGAAAGGCGCATCGCATTAATGTGCCAGGCAAGGGTAGATTTACAGCCGCGATCTCGCCTCACGCACGTGGCGCTCCCTTCTCGGGAGAGTTAATGCGCTACATGTAAACGGCGTCGCATCGCCTTTCCCAAATGCGCTTGGAAATTCGATGCACTACTGTTGCATTCATGTAAACGCGGCTATACATACACTCGTGTCATACTATGCCAATATTGGTACCTACAAAAAATTAAAATTAAATTGTGGGGTTTTACGTGCCAAAACCACGATCTGATTATGAGGCACGCCGTAGTGGGGGACTCCGGAAATTTGGAACACCTGGGGTTCTTTAATGTGCACCTAAATCTAAGTACAAGGGTGTTTTCGCAATTCGCCGCCATCGAAATGCGACCGCCGTGGCCGGGAGTCGATCCCACGACCTCGTGCTTAGCAGCCCAACACCATAGCCACTAAGCAACCACGGCGGGTATTGGTACAGCGGTGAGCACTGTTAGGGTGAACACGCGAGCGCGTGGCCGACGGCACTGTCAGCGCCCCGTTACGGTCATCACTGGAAACATTGCGCATGCGCATCACGCCTTCCGCGAAATAATTGTTCCACCGTGCGCATGACGTCATGAATGCACTTGTTCGTCGTCTGCTAGCCGCATTTTTGTTTTCTAAGCCCATGCATCCTGCATTTTAAGATTTCTTTAAACATCTGTGCTTGAACAGAACAAGACAAAAAAACTTGTACATCTATGGGGGCGTGTCTATTCGTTCCCTTCAAAGTTGTTGTGCATGCAACGCCGTATATAAAACAACCAAACATCTTTCGCAGCCGTTCATTCTGTCGCCAGATCGTATTATGGCTAGGGTTCCCGATGATGAACGGCGCTCAATTGTCGATCTTTCCCTGAAAGGTTATTCCCAGCGGTATATTGGCGCTTTAGTTAATAGGCCCCTGAATACTGTGAACAGGATAATTCAAGCCTACAAGTATGAAGGTCGCATTCAGGATGCACCCCGCGCGCCCCGCCCTAAAGCTACCACAGACGATGAAGACGCCCTCATAGTTGCAGCTGCTGTTCGTAACCCTTTCTTGCCAGCCCCAGCAATACGCGAGGACTTGGATTTGGACGTTTCGGACACCACTGTTCGACGTCGCCTGCGTACTGCGGGCCTTCGCAGTCGCGTCGCAGCGCAGAAGCCACTACTAACGGCGGCAAACAAGGACGCACGACGGCAGTTCGCTGAGCTGCACGAAGCATGGACATCAGAAGAGTGGGGTCGCGTCATCTTTTCGGATGAGTCGACGTTTTCGACGCGACAAGACCAAAGATTGCGTGTTTGGAGACTACCAGGCACACGGTGAGGCAAACTTCCTGCTTTGAAAAGCAATTGTTTTAGTTAACGTCACAATGCCACGCAGGAACGACCCGGACAACGTGCAAGGTGTTTCTGCCAGTGGGAGATCGAGTGTGAACGTGTAGGGTGCTGTTTCAAGATATGGTTTAGGGCCCCTGCAACGTATACGTGGACACTTATCGTCGGAACAATACTGCAACATTTTGAACAATGTGCTGTTGCCATATACGAGCAGTTTATTCCCAGACGGTGATTACCTGTTCCAACAGGACCGGTCACCGATACACACGGCGCGGGCTGTCAAGGAGTTCCAGGCGGAGCAGCACATGCAGCTACTGGAATGGCCTCCGAAAGGAGCGGACCTGAATGTGATAGAAAACGTGTGGGGCCGTCTGAAAGCTTCTTTGGCAAGGAAGCCCCTTTATTCCGCGACTTCGGACCAGTTGTGGGCGCAAGTCAGCAACGAGTGGGAAAGGCTGAAAGCCGATCGGGAATATGTTCGATCACTTTACGACTAGTTACCGTCCAGAATAGCTGCAGTCGTTGCTGTAAGTGGTCACATGACTCGCTATTAGATTTGCTCATGTTTTTATATTTGTTCTCATGGTCTTGTTTAACTTGAATTGCAAAAGTGCAATTTTCTTGAATAAAAAGTTTAATAATTATCCCTCTTACACTCACTTTTTTCCTTCACGCGGCAATCTTCAATCCAGATGGACCTTGAAATGCAGAAGGTATCAGCTCAGCGAACAAAAAATGCGGCTAGCAGACGACGAACAAGCGTTTCGATGACGTGATGCGCGCGGTGGAAAGAGTGTTTCGCAAAGCACATGCTGCGCATGTGCAATGTTTCCAACGATGGCTGTTACGCGGCGCTGATAGTGCCGTCGGCCACGCGCTCGCGTGTTCACCCTAACAGTGCTCACCGCTGTACCTACAAAGCTAACGAAACGAGCATGTGAGCACGAAGACTTAGGCGGCTAGATAGATAGATAAGTACTCTCAAAGTGGCAAATGTTCGCCCAAAATGCTTTGCATTTAAAAATTCTAGTACCTGCTGCAACCCCTGCAGCCTCTGAGTACGGTGTTCCTGTTGGGGCTGTTTGCTTCGTTCGCCATTGCCTCCAGTCTGTGCGCCGCTCGTAGTACCAGAACGCCAGTATTTTTCAGCATGAGTGACAGGTGTCGACCAGCTAAGCTTGGTTATGCGCCTCTCTAGTACCAGCAGTTTGCAGTTGGCAGATTCAGCTACCCATCTCACTGGACGTTGAAGTTCCCCTATCACTGGTAAGCTTCTACTGTAACACGACGGCTTCGCACACAAATACTTCATGCTTGGCTAATGCCTACGATGTTCGTAGATAAGCTATTGTGATATGACACACACTGGCGGCCTTGGGCCTACTTCCTATCTTCCCGAAGTCGCCTAAAGTAAACACGTGTCTACTTCGTAGTTTAGACACCATCGTCCAGATGTGAGCACCATTGCGGGCGGCTGTTCTCCCCTGACGTAGCCTCCCATTCCACCAACGCATTCGCTTGTGACGTCCACTCAATTACGACAAAGGTGTTCACGGCGACTCCAAAACTTCTTTGTTAAGTGACCGTGCACGACAGCCACAAATACAACGTTTGTGATTTGGTTCGCCTGTAGCTGATAGCTTCACGCGTGAAGCTTCATCTTCCGCATTTCTGTCGCGCAGCCTTTTCTGTGCTTGCTTTCATAGGTGGCCCGTCATGCGATTCCAATTTCAGCAGATAGATTATTCCTGAATACATTTTCGGGCAAATATTAACGCGGTCAAGCGGATATTGCTAGAGGCTCAGCGTCCTTCATCGTTAGATACTTCTTTTCGAGAAGTTGCTTTTGTACGGCATCCTAACACACACTGGAGACAATTATACTTATGCGCATTTTATTATTCTATTTGACAGAACTGCGATTGTCTACTACGTGGGAAATTGTGACGACATAAGCTTAAAAACAATAACCCTTTATTTGATAGTCATTTACGAAAAACACATTTCTTTCATTGATTTCATTGTGCTATACGGTTCATAATGGTCTTTCAAAAACTTCGTTACCTATTTATAGCCTGTTGACTTCAGAGGCGCCACCTTCTAGACTAGGATTTGGCCGGCTGACGTGCTCAGCGCAGTTACAAGAACAAGAAGTCACTGCTTAGTATAGTCGAGCAATGGCAGTTAACTTCGAGGCGCGCTTCTGCTTTATTGTGGTAAGGCTTCAACATACCTGTGCCTTCGTCGAAGTTGAGAAGCATGATGGAGGCCATCATGGTCCTCGGCATGGCCGTCACTTGAGGCGTAGGTTGTTTTCCTTTACTACGTGGAAATCGTCCCGGCTAGCCGCCACTGTAGGACTGTAGCATAGCCGCGGCAAGCTATACTCGCGGTCACGATAGAAGCACACGAATACACAGGCGATTCCGATTGATAAGCGAAGAAAGCCGCGTGTGTTCCACGATGGCAAGGCGCATATTGGGTGCGACGAGGCCAGGGCCACTACTGGAAGCGCCGGCGCTGCAATCGTTCTTGCGTAGAAAGTTGAATCAAGGTATATGTAAACTGGTAGCGTAGCTTCCATACAAGCCCACATGTCAAGAAAATGGCAGCTCGTTGCAACCGTTGCCATCTACGAATCGGGAGGACAACTAACATCAAGAAAAAAATAAATAAAAGGTGACGTCACAACCGGAAATGGCAATGGCGCCAAGATCTGGGAGGCCGTGTTGGCCAGCTCAGACCCGGTCGTACAGACCAGCGTCGTGGAGTGGGCCACCCAGGTCGCCGTCAACCATGGGTTGGTGGGACGGAATCGTCCGCATATGCTTTTTGACGAAATAAAGTTTTCTCCATCCATAGGCTGCTTCAGCGTCTGGCATTTCGACCGCAACGCCAGCAGCTATTTTTATTTTAAGGCTGAGGCGAGCTTTCGACTCGCATCAGCTGAAGCGTGTCATTAAACTATAGGAGTAGTGTATGTCTTAATGTCATCATAATTAGGCTGTTATTGACGGCAATTGCTCCAGTAGGTTCCTTGGGAACGTGAGCGAATAGGATGGAAATAAATGACAGTTCCACAGAGGTTACAAGCAAACTACACTTTTATCCGTCTGGAATAATGCAACCAATATAATTGACCAAGCAATACTTGTTTCAATGGATCAAACGGTACTATCGCCAGCACGCAGTCGTAATGTAGAGCAACATGCGAAACCTTTTCACAGAATCATTCGCAATGCCGTGCGCCACCATGTGTTCATATCCGACAGTTATCAAATAACATTGCTCCACACATTTGACTTACTAATTTTGCTTCCCGTCGGACACTCAGAGCCTGTGTTACGGAGAGTGAACGAACATTGCGCGACGTCTCACCGCGGAGTGTTCCGCATTTATCGTCACGACGAGAGACAGCGCGTCGGATGCTGCAGCTTTGAACTTGCACGGTAACAAGAAACCTGCACTTACACCTTCGCCAATGAATGCCATGCGCTAGGCCACGCAAAATTTGAAGTGAAGCGCACGCCACACTTTGAACAAACGTGCAAGGAAATAATAAAAGAAAAAACTCGGATGAAACCGCCACGTTGAAGTGAACAACGTCATTTCGCACGACACAATCGCTGGTTAGCACAGCCTTGCCAATTCTTGCGCCAGAATCACTGGTTGGTAGAGGTCACCAAGAACGAACTAATAAATTGCTCAACAGAAACAGAATTAACATTTGGTTTTAGTACAGCGAAAATATTTGAAACGCAATAGGTACTCGTATGACAGTATTCTGATTTAAAATGTTCGAACATTTTTTTTTTCACAACGTCCTATCGCACGTTGAAAGTTTTTTCTTATCTAATTGGCTGACAAAAGGAGTGAGCAGAAGTGGAGAGGGTATCAGTGGGTTCAAGCTAGCGCAGTGAAAGTAGATAACCGGACCAGGAGACCGGTGCCGGCGTATGCGATTGGTTCGCTTCTCCCTTGCTTTGAGTACCCTGTTTGGCCGAAAATCGTGGCGAAGTGCAACGGAAGGTTAAAAATACCCCTAACACAGATCCCCAGCGAAGGAGAGTGGGTCGAGCGATGTAGTATACGTGCCGAAAAGGGCTGAACAACGTTTATGTTGCTACGCAAAATTTATCATTAAGCGCGACGCTATCGGCTGGAAGTGGAAGCTATCTTTTAAGGCGAAAGCCTTAGGTGTCTGTGTTTGCGGTTACCTTGGCGAAACTGCGCAGTAACGGAAAATGGCCGACGTGGCAAAAAAATGCTCGGATTGACGTCACATTTCTCGGGGAGGTTCCCGTAAACAAAGTAAATTTATGGCTTTCAGAAGAAAATCTGTTACATTTCGGTCTGGGCGGGAATCGAACTCGGACCTACGGGGTGCGAAAAGAGCAGGCTTCCCTGACGCCACGGCTGCTCCACGGTTCTAGGTTACTAAAGATGTGCCTAGTGCGTACGTGATTGCACAAGAAACGTCGCAGCCATCTCACTGACTAAAGGTGTGGCCCAGTGCGTGCACTAACATGCTGCACTATAAGTGTTCATATGTGGCGTTCAGGAGGTCGCCTTATAGCCACAGATGTACAGGTGCCCACAAAATAACTCGGAACGCCGGACCGGTGTCCTTTCACCGGTGGAGCACGCCGGTGAAAAGTAGTGCCAGGGTCTGCGCATGCGCGGTCGTCCTAGCAAGCAGGCCTGGCTCCCCAGTGCATCTAAATAGGCGTTGCCTTGCTGGGTGCCTTTTAGCGTTGTGACAGGGGGGGAGGGCTGTGCGGATGCGGTCTCTAAAACGCTGTGTGCGCGCGTGTGCACGCGATGGAGCCTAAGCTCTTGCGCGTGATTGAGGAAAGATTTCGGGAGAATACAGTGCCTGAAAACCATTTGCAAGCTGTTTGGTAAAGGCATGAACGTAGCTGACACTAGTATCAACACATTTTTTGAAACTGGGACGTGTAAATTCCATCTTTAGTCCCGACTACTAGCGTCGATGCGGGAAAAACAACAAACACAGCGCTCCCGCCCACGCTCCTGCGTTTCAGCGCGACGCAACAGGCCACATCGCTGCATTTTGTTCAAGTGACCATGGAAATTACTCGGACACTGTTCTCAACACCCATGGAGGCGACATGTTGGTATGACGCGGTGTGAGTCAACTCTTGCACTACAAAATGATTTACCCCCTTAAAAGGGAAAACGGGTCTAAATATCTCTATAACTCACACCCTTAAACCCTTTCTGGATGTAAGTATGTGAGATAGCGACAGATTAAAGCCGTTTGTCGCTTTTAAAAGTGTACATTATTTTACGTGGTAGTGCAGAACAGGAACAGCAGCCTGGCAGACACCAGGCGCCTCAGAACGATGGCGTGTTCAGCCGAAGCAGCCGAAGGCAGAGCACTGCCCTGGCTCTCTCATTGAAGCTGTTGGGCTTAGCGATGACAGTGCGGCAGCCTGCGCTGTGTCGTTTTTGCAGCCAACCGCACTCCGCGTCTCTGGAGCCCTCTTAGCCTTCCGCGCGCTTGCCGCACATGCGCCGTCCAGCGGGAGTGCATGACAATAGCGGTGCGGAGGGTATAATTACTACCTGTACAATTGTTATCGCAGTAAAACGACATGTATAGCAAAGACAGGCAATGGCGATGGGCGTTTAATGTGGTACTGAATAAAAAAGAAAAGAAAACAAAAGGTTGACTCAAGCGTAACAGTGCCAGGCACATTACGTCCGAAGCTTCCTTCAAGTGTCCCGTTGCTGAACTCGGCTACCAGACACCAACACCGTGAATGTCGCGAGGACTGCGACCTGCAGCATTCACAGTGAGCAAGACGACGCCTGTCAGATGGTACCAAGCCCATTGCTGAAGACTTTTTTAAGCACTTCCATGAAGACGGTGCGCTCCTGGAGCTCGGAGCGGAGCCGAAGCTCGCGCTCCTGGCGTTCGATCTCGAAGCGAGCCCTCTCCAGCGCCAGTTTGTCCTCCTGGAGTCGCAGCCGAGCCTTTTCTAGCTGCACCTCCTCACGACGAATCTTCAGCTCGCGCTCTCGGACCTTAAAAGAAAAAATGCCGAAACAAGTCACCCAGGACTCAAGGAGACAGAAACATGCGGCACGTTGGTATAGTGACAGTTTTCTATGTACTGGAAGATTGGAAAGCGGCTAATGCAGAACCATCCGCGTCACCGCCACCTGCCAGACGAAAACCCAGGGCCAGATAAAGGCTTCTCACAAATACTTACATCTCGAAAAGGCGTAATTGAGTGCTATTTCTTGGGGGTGATATTGTCATGACTGTTCTCCATGATATCACAGTGCGAAACTTCAGCTACGGTGCATAATTTTCCTGCGAATTTAAAGGGGGTGAACTTCTTTTTCTTGGCAGCTTTTCCTCTTCAGCTTTTCAAATCAAAAGCCTCCAGTGTATATTGCCTCAATAACGCAAACACGACCCGGGACAACAGCTATACACTCTGCAAACTGGTTGGATTGGCAATTAAAATGACCTGCATCTTTTGGCTTCACCTATAGCTGGTAGGTTCATTTCCTCTTGTTTTGCTAAGATAATCAATTCGTGATTCGTAATCCATTTCTCTTCGGCGCAACCTACATATCGGCGCGCCCTTCACTTTCTACAGAAAATAATGCCCTTTCCTATTGCTTGGTCACCAGTCTGTTTTCAATTTCAATTTCAAGTTTATACACCAGTGATGCCAATTTTACATAAAATTGGATTCATTATTGTTAATGCACAGGCCGTCTGAAACTTAGGAAGTGTCAGGGGGTCTCCCATAAAGAACTCGAGTAAATAAATTACACTACACAGTGATCACGGTAACGCAATAGACGACTTAAAGCTAACAGCAAATAACATTTGTGTAAAAAAAGAACGAAATAGAAATCTATTTTGTACAAATGGCAAATCAAGCTTTTCTTTTTCTTAAGCAAGTAAAACCAGATAATAATACGATAAAATTGGAAACAGAATAGATCAAGTAGCATGGTTACAAACCCAAAGTCAGCTGTTAGGATGAAGAGAGTTGTTGTCTGAAGGAAGCCTTAACGTTTGCAGTTTTCCCCATTAAAATCACTCCTTGGTGTAACAGACACATTTTATCTTGTTCACCGTGGTTTCGACAACCTCATAGAACATTTCTGCAATTCTTATCTCCAATGGTCGAGCAAGAAGTGTCTGTGGAACCAAAGCTTCGACATGGTCGTGCCGAAATATGGCTCCAGTTTGTTAGACCAAAGTTTATAACTTCAAGCCTCCATCCCCCACCTACCGTTAATGCATAACAATTCATCGACGTTTCAGCTATGCACTTATAGTCCAATAATCTCACTTTTCCCTTTTTTTCCCTAAGATCTACAGTGGAAGACAGGTTCTGTACTCAAACAGAGCAAATGCTTGAATATTCTTTGCCTCCTTGAATCCTATTGGGCAGTATTTTCTAACAACCAATATCACGCTATTTTGTTCTTCTAAATTTGTTTCGGTAAAACCGCACCCATGGTTCGCTTGGCTCGCTTGACGCTGCTAGCGAAAAGAAAGGAACGAATAATAGAAAAGAAAGTGGGGCGTTAAGCAATACGAAAACTTGTGTATCTGTAATGCCACTAAGTTGCCCATGTAGTGAATCTGTGGGCTGGATTCTATATAAAAAAATGTAACATTGAACATGAATCGCTTAATTACAGTTTATAAACGCAGTGTCTCCACCAATTATCAGCATATGCAAGATGATGCGTACAAGCCTGCGTGCTAAGGAATTCCAGCGCTTTTCATATGCCACCCCGGTTGCGTAGATAATTTTTTTATTATTTACAGCTCAGCGTTCATGGCAGGTTAATATGAACTTCGGCCGCCACTCGTTCCTCGACTTTTACGTTTCCTTAACTACAGTAGAACAACTGCAAGGCTACCGGCCTACTGGTGGTCTTAGTCAGGCTGGAGTGCATGAGCAGTACACAAGGAATATAATGCTAAGCGCATTAAAAGATATCACGATTTCTTTAAAAATTATATTACTTTCTAGTAAACAACGCATCATAAGTTTTCTCTTTGGTGATATATTATTATTTACAAGCTGCATGTTGGGACGAGATGGCACGAGAAGTCGGGTGTTATGGGAAGCTTAATCTGCCAAAGCAATTTTTTTCTACCACCTGATCCCCAACAGCAGCGGAGAACCATCCCTGTTCTCAAAATAAAGAGTGTATTCATTCATTCATTCATTTATACCTAAAAAGGGTATAAACCTAGACTTGTTGGTACGACATACTGAAAATAAAGCGCAAGGAAGCAAGTGTACAAAGGAAGTAAAAAAAAAGGGTTATCAGTTTTGAATGTCTATTAGTGTGCGCATGGCGTCTAAGCTACTAGAGCATCATTTGCATGCGCATATATATTTACGCCCTGTTTAAATGAAAACATTTGTTGAAGTTCGTGCATGTGTCGTGTACTCTTTCTGTCCATGTGCTTTATTGGGCTTTATTTTCAGACGTTTATACTCTCGCAAGACCGCCCTCGCATTGTAAAAAAAAAATTATCTCATTGCCCAAGTTACGGGAACGTCTATGGGAAACAAGCACACAAAAGCGCAGTCGAAGTAAGGTGCAATCAAGGATAGACGCTTATGCCTTTGGACTTCAACATATTAGCCACAAGGTTTACTTGACGAAGGACCAACACTTTCATCCGTCGTCACCTTATTTTCACTTAGAGATGCAACGCCTGAACCGTTCAAGTATCTACGTTTGTCAACCCCATTTTCATGTTGAGCGTGCCCGGCAAGAAGAATATAACAAGCTGTCATGCAGCTCTCATGCACGACCTAATTAATGGGAGGAAGAAATGAAGATCGATTTGGTCAAGCTCACTATTGTTGATCACAC
Organism: Dermacentor silvarum; assembly: GCF_013339745.2. NCBI lineage: Eukaryota > Metazoa > Arthropoda > Arachnida > Ixodida > Ixodidae > Dermacentor > Dermacentor silvarum. The sequence goes on along the minus strand of NC_051159.1, from coordinate 111,541,599 downwards.
TGCCAGATACGTTGATAACAATCGCTTGCCACGAGCGAGGAGATTCACTGCGTTAGTAGCATGCTCGGTTTGCCGTCAGGCAAGCCTATCTAGGGTCCATTAAATGTCTATCTCGCTCTTCACTGGGGACATCATTGTGATAGGGCGGAGATGGAGGCATAGCGAAATACACAATAAGATTTGGTGTAGGTAGTGCACTAAAAAGAAGGACAAGAGGGAGAGACGGGGACATACCTAGCGATAACATTCAACTGCTCTTTTATTGACATCATCCTGGCATCATTATATAGGGTCATACAGTGCAAGCTAGCCCAAACTATTACGCTTGTGACACAGTAAAGCAACGAAACTCACTTCCTCCAGCGCCACTGTTACAGAGAGAACAGCTTGCGGACAAGAGGCTTGGAAACCTAATTACTTACAGTCGTTTTGCGAGTGAACAAACTAGACTCCTGTAGTTTTAATGTATTCATTAAAAGTTAGGTAGGGTAGTGCAAAAGCCTACACAGGAAGAGAAAAAGAGACAATAGTCACCTAGATTGCTTATTAGATGGCAGCGCGAAGAATGTGATGAAAATTGATGGCAGCGTCGCGCCTCGACTGAAAAGGTCTCTGAGCTTTATTGACAACCCATGGCAATTCTTGAGCAGCGTCGCGTCATCTTCAGCTAAGGGGCGGCGCTGCGCTTAACTTGGTAAATTGGAAACGATAACCCGGGTAGCGGTCAGAAACGTTTAACCTTAAAATTTGGGAGGGATACTAACGCAGAACACGAACCAATGATATAAGAATTTCTGAAAACGAATGAAAAGCAAATAGCAGAAATTGCTAAAATACAGAAGGAAATGAAGACGTTTCCAACAACCTTCTGGGAATATAAGAAAATGGTAGACGTTAAGCAGCAGGAGTCAAGACAGGCACTGCAAAAAAATTTATTGGGTTGGAAAGAGGAAACCACGGACGTCGTGGAACAAGGAAATAAAGCAAGCTATATGAGAACGTAAGTAGGCATCTAGAGATCATCGAGAAGCCAAAGAGTTGGGATTACAAGAGGAAGAGGGGCTCCTTAGACGGAAGAAATACCGAGAAAGAAAAAAAGTGGCGCGTGAGTTCGTGCAAGATAAAATTAGATGCACAAGTGACGTTGGGTGCATCGCATTCGCAAAGGAGACAAAGGCGCACCAAAAAGATACTGGAATCATGCAAGAGTACTCGCAGCTCCAACTAAAAAGTCTAAATTGGTTATAAGTGATGAAGATGGGAACATTTTCGAAGGAGACGATGCACTGTGGTACATCGGAACATTCAGAGACGTTATTAGGGATAACTCCGGCACAAAAAAAAAAAAAAAAAAAAAAAAAAAAACCTTGTTCCGACTCAAACAGATCCCGCAACAACAGAAGCCTAAGAGATCAAAATTCATCATAGAAAACGTTTACTGCAAGGAAGCTGAAGAAAATATCCCTAATAACACGACCGCCAGACCCGATGCATGCCCGAAACAGCCAATCAAGAATTTCGGTTCAGAGAGTGAGGTACTACTGACTAATGTCAGTAGTACCTCACTCTCTGAACCGAAATTCTGCTTCAGTAGTACCTCACTCTCTGAACCCAATCGTACAACTGACTAATGTCAGTAGTACGATTAAGACGAATGTCAGCAAGCGATTGGGACGAAACGAATTGCGGTTGGATGACGTGAAAGCAAGATGAGCCTCCCCTACAAAGGCAAAGAGGATAAAGATAAGACGAGGTCGCACAGGCTAGTTACCGTAACGTTGGTGATATACATGTATAGAATGGCAAAGCGAGCGATAACATTAGAACTGTCGAAGTGGGCGGAGAAATTTGATGTACTGGGGGAACTAGAGAATGGGTTCAGACCAGGCAGACGCGTAGATGTTTGTACTACTAACAGAGTGCATAGAGATTTCAGTAGCTCAGAATAGACCTTTATGGATAGCATTTTTAATATTAAGGGAACCAACGACAATGTAGACAGGGAATTGTTATGGGTTATTCTCAAGCACGAAGTCATTGATGTTGATTTCGTGGAGCTGTGGGAGACATGTAGAGACAATTTAGTACAAACTGAGTGGCAAGCCCGAAAATCTAATGACGGGGTGGAAATTCACTAACGACTGATGCTACTGTTGCCACTATTGTTCACGCTTTATCTTAAGGACACAAAAGACGACTGGAAAACAATGAATTAGGGTTTTGATTTATCTCACATACGTATTGGGCAAATGGTGCAACAGAAGGTCACCGGACTCATGCATGCGGATGGCATAGTGCTACTAGCGGACAATACAATAGACTTACATGGACTTGCGAATATGTGTGGCAACACAGCGACAAATATAGGCCTTAGGCAAGATCTATTTAGAGTACTGGTAGAAAAAAAATCAGGGAGGAGATTGCTGCGACTAGATCCATTACAGGCATAGATAATGGTACGTGGTAGATATGGAAGTTTTATGGAAGAAAAAAAAAAAAAAGATTAAGGAGACATAGACAAAATGCTGGACTTGAAAGCATGTATAGCATAATTGATTAGCTCAAGCAAGCTAGAGCACTGTTTGTCACCGCCCCATTTCAATGGGGACGCCAGTAAATCATCATCATCCTAATAATGAAGTTGAGCACATAAGAGTGGTCAGAGCGAGTGCTGGAAAAATAATATATTGGGGGAACTACAAAATGGGTTCAGACCAGGCTAATACGTTTGCAATAGTCAGTACATAGAGATTTCAGTAGCTCAGAGTAGACCTTTATGGATAGCATTTCTCGATATTAAAGGAGCCTACAACAATGTAGACACGGAATTGTTGTTGGATATTCACAAGCACAAAGGCATAGATGACCATTTCATGGAGCTGCTGTGGAAGATATGTAGAGACAACCGAGTACAAATTGTGCGGGAAGGTCGGAAATGCAATAAAGTGGTGGAAATTCAGGAGACTGAAGCAAGGGTGTCCTCTGTCTCCGTAATTGTTCAGGCTTTATGTTAAGGGCATAGAAAGACGACTGGAAGACAGTAAATTAGGTTTTGATTTATCTTACATCCGTAATGCAAGAAGAGTTCAATAAAACGTCACCGGGTTGATGTATGCGGACGATACAGTGCTACTAACGCAAAATACAAGGGATTTACAGAGACTTACGAATAGGTGTGGCAGCTCGATGAAACATGCAGGCCTTGAGAATAGTACAGAGAAATTGGCACTTGTGATCCTTAATAAAACACGAGCAGGCACGTGGTATTCATTCAAGAGCAAGCCTCCATACCCATAGTGAAGCAATATAAATACCTTGGTGTCTACATAAACGAAGGAAGGACCTACTCAAGCATCCATCAAGGTAACTTAAAAATGAAGGGGAAGCGGAATGCAGCAATAATGAAACGGAACACTTTGGGCCAATAATAAATATGAGGTGGCGCGAGAAATCTGGAAATGAGTAATGGGGCCGGCGCTAACGTTAGCAAATGCCATTGTGCGCTTAATATCAGACATCGTTACGGGGGTGAAGATTAACCAGAGGGCGGTGGGTCAACTGGCTTTGAGGGCTCACGGTAAAACCACGAATCAGCCAGTGCAGGGAGACATAGGTGGGGCTTCTTTTGAAGTCAGAGAAGTGCAGAACAAAATCAGTTTTGAAGAAAGACTCAGAAACGCAGAAGAAAAAAAATTACACCATCTTCCCGTAGGGTAACCCTGAGTAGTATGCGAAGCAGCCATGGGGTCGACTCAAGGTAGTTTTATCCGCTGTATAAACTTAGACATGCAGCAGCACCAGCAGAGCACCAGTTGTCGACGCCGTCGGCGCAAAAGCCCGCGTTCGCACCGAACGCGTGCGGCGTTGGTTACTGTTGCCGGTGTCTCTGGGGCGCCTACAGTCGCGCCTCTAACCTAAGCTGCTTCGCAATATCGCGTGCGGAGCCGCAGGTGTTGCCATTAGTTGCGCAATCCGGAGAGGAGAGGAGGAATGCCGAGAGGAGAGGAGATGAGACAAGGAGAGGAGAGGAGGGGGAGGAGGATGCGCATGCGCAGTAGGGGTGTGGACGCACGGCGGTTGGATGGATGGAGGGAGGTAGGAAGGAAGGGAGTGACATAGCCCCGAGCATAAGATGCTTCGCGTCTAATAAATGGGCGGCTAAAGTGCACGCATATTTGAGATTCAATACCATGAGCAGGGAATGTAGGAAGAGGTCAAGTATAAGTTGGCTGCCAGGTACAGGGTATTTGAAAGTGTAAATTAACAACCAGGAGTCATCGAAAAGAGAGAAACAGAGACCGCGAATTGGATGCAAATGATAGAAACAAAGAAGACCACACAAATTTACATGAAAAGCAAGAAAGAAATTAGAAAGGAAAATCTGTATGAGAACACAGAGGAGAGTGCCTTGTTATTTGAGGCCTGAGCTGGTTGCCCAAGGACCAATAAACATACGGAGCAAATAGTGGCAAGAGGAGGCGGCATGTCTATGCTGTAGCAAAAATCCGGAGGCAACTCAGCACATCCTAATGGAATGCGAAAGTATTCACTCAGCGAGAAACGTAGGTAACGCAAACCTTACAGAAGCGCTAGGATTTAAGCGGATGGAAGCAATACCCGGTCAGCAGTCGAAATGAGCAAGAGACGTTTACAGTATTGGTGGAAAAAATACTGGGAGAAATCGATAAGGCAGATACAGAGGTATTTAGGAAGAGAGAAAGGATTAAGGAGACATAGAATGCTGGACTGAAAATCACGTATAGCATACCTGATTAGCTCAAGCAAGCTATAGGTGACTATTTCTCACCACCCCGTTTCGAAGGGGATGCCGACAAATAATCTGTAATCATCACCATGGAGTGGAGGAAGAGCTTCGAGTCATAGATTGAATGAGAATGCGAGGGTCACAGTTGTTGCAAGATTCGTGCTTACTTGTGCTTCCTTGGCCTGACGGGTGAGCAGGAAGGTGATCACTTGCATGGGGAAGTCTCCGGCGACTATGGACCGAGCCACGTGCCGCGCTTCGATGGTGGTTGTGTTGCCCTCCGCGGCCACCACGGCCGCCTCGTCATTCGCGGCGCCTTCCTCGGCAGCAGCTGCCGCTGCAGCGGCCGCGGCAGCCTTGATCTCCTCGATGAGCACCTCGTCCTCGGTGAGTCGCGGCCGCTTCGGAGATTGGTCCTGCTGGTCGTCCTTGTCATGCTCGCTGCTCGCTGTGGGATAGAGTACGATCGTTATATTTGAGCATGGAATGAGTTACACCCTAGGTTGTTCTTAAATCATATTTTATTTGTTTGAATTTTATTTTGTTTTCACCCAGGCCGATTATTGTGATAAAGTGTTCGAAGGGCAACTCTGCGAGCAGACGGAGTAGAATTGATCCGCGAGACTTGCCTCTCCAAGTCAGTCATCCATCGTTCTCGAAAAAACTTCTCATATGTGCGCACGTCACGAAACTACTTCGGTGCCTTATAGAGAAGGTTCACCGTTTTCGGTTTTCCTTTCTCATGCACTTATTTCGGTTTGTATTCTATTATTTCGGTACGCATTTTTCTCGTATGATATATTCCACCATTTCTGTTTGTGTAGATATTGCTTTGCGCCGGGCTTGCAAGTTCTCTATTTGTGTGTCTGGTATCTGCTTCACGATTATTTTCGACGCTAAAACGTGAGGTTCAACTACAGATCCATGTCTTAAATACTGTTGTATAATACACATAATATTAAATGCTTTAGTGATGCCGCATACAAAGACAATGCCTATGGCAAATGTGGTTACAGGTAGCAATTATGAATGAGTATGTTTGGTATTCGAACACAAATAGTATGATACTTTATTTGTAACCTTATATGGCTACAGCTCATATGGGGATGGAACAAAGAGCGATGGAACGAAAAAATGTTAGGCCTAACGTTAAGAGACAGGAAGAGAGCGGTGTGGATCAGAGAACAAACGGGGATAGCTGATATTCTAGTTGACATTAAGCGGAAAAAATAGAGCTGGGCGCGCCACGTAATGCGTAGGACGGATAACCGGTGGACCAGAATGGATACCAAGAGGAGGGAAGCGCAGTCGAGGACGGCAGAAAACTAGGTGGGGTGATGAAATTAGGAAATTTGCAGGCGCAAGTTGGAATCAGCTAGCGCAAGACAGGGGTAATTGTCGATCACAGGGAGATGGCCTTCTTCCTGCAGTGGACATAAATATAGGCTGCTGCTGCTGGTGATGATGATGGCTACAGAGCACTAATGAATTATGCAAAAGAAAATTACAATGTAGATACGACGTGTCGTTAAAATAGGTGAACCATTGACTGTATAGTGGCTTGCCAGGTGAGCAGTGCAACAGCCCGGTCCAAGGCTCCCCCACCCCCTCTGTGTAACTTTCCTTCCCGCTTCTCAGTTTCGTCGCAGCAAGATGAAAAACAGGACAATAAAGAAGAGGAGGGAGTGCTATACGATGGCTCAACTAACTCAGCGCAGTAAGGACGAGGGACAAGTCGAGACAGGACAAGCGCTAACTTTCAACAGAAGCTTTAATGCAGATCCTGAGCATATATATGCACCCATCTGAATCTACAGAGAGAAAGAAGGAAGACTGCCACGTGCCGTCCATGTCAAGAATGCAAGCTCTTTCTTCGACAAAGCTACTGACGGCCAACTGACGCAATCTTTTCCTGCACGTGTCATCTCGGTAGCTTCTACAATTTCCCAGGTCAAGCTGTTGCTGTGGCGATACACGACAACAGTCTGATCGAGAAGAGGACGGCAAGGTGGCTGCGCGTCACATTTTTTACAATGGGCAGCCAGCTGGCCGTCTGTGGCAACGTTGCCGACTTTTTTGCTGTGCTCTTGTAGACGCACATTCAACGACCTGCCGTTCTGACCATTGTAGAGTCTTCCAAATGAGTGGTTTGTAACAACGCCCCTTTTGCAGGAGACGTAGGGATCTTTGTGCTTGATAGCGCAGTCTGGTTTGCGCATTCTCGTGGGACAGCTCAGCTTGCACAAACTCAAAAGTTTGTTTGTGCGTCGTGAACAACACTCTGACGCCAGAACTTTGCGCTACCTTCTTAATATTGTGAGAAACTTTATGCAGGTAGGGAATCGCTGCTACTTTATCTTTGTATCTTCCTTCTTTGTCACCTTGTCACATCTAGCCAAAAACATTTCTTTCTTGTCTTGCGCTCTCTGTTCGTCGCTCATGTGCGATTCAGCCCTCCTTCCGCTGATGCCAGGCCTTCAGCAAATGAGGGTAAAAGGTGCCTAATACGGCCAACTGGCTGCCCATTGAAAAAAAATGTGACACGCAGCCACCTTGCCGTCCTCTTCTCGATCAGACTGTTGTCGTGTATCGCCACTGCACCAGCTTGAGCTGGGAAATTGTAGAAGCTACCGAGATGACACGCGCAGGAAAAGGTTGCGTCAGTTGGCCGTCAGTAGCCTTATCAAAGAAAGAGCTTGCATTCTTGACATAGACGGCCCCGTGGTAGTTTTCCGTTTTTCTCTCTGTAGATTCAGTCGGGTGCATATATATGCACTGGATCTGCATTAAAACTTTGTTGAAAGTTAGCGCTTGTCCTGTCTCGACTTGTCCCTCGTCCTTACTGCATTATGTTAGTTGTATTACAATAAATAACCAACCTGCCCAAACCTATTCCCTTCATATCTACGTTGGCAGGCTAACGGTCGACCTCTCATGGCTCCTTGGAACCGTTCGCATTAAAAAAAAAAATTGTGGGGTTTTACGTACCAAAACCACGATATGATTACGAGGCAAGCCGTAGTGGGGGACTCCGGAATTTTGGACCACCTGGGGTTCTTTAACGTGCACCTAAATCGAAGTACACGGGTGTTTTCGCATTTCGCCCCCATCGACATGCGGCCGCCGCGGCCGGGATACGACCCCGCGACCTCGGGCTCAGCAGGCCCAACACCATAGGCGTTCGCATTTATGGGCCAAGTCCTCGTTTTATCTCTCTCTCAAAATGCTTTCCAGACCGTTTCCGGTTAAAACGGCCAGATTTATTGAACATATTGGCGTACGTTTATGGTGTTTTCGTTCTCTTCTTTTTTTTCCGTTTAAATCGAAAGCGCTGCGCCTTATTTGTAGAAAAGTTCCTTATAACACAGTAACTCGCAGAAAAGAACATGCGAGACTTGTTGAATACACGGAAGAAAAATAATATTTCAGGCCTCATATACACGTTTCTCACAATTTTGCGACAAATATTTTCACAAAAGAAGCCGAAAAACGTTGCCTAATGACGAAGAAAGTTTATGTTTGTAAGAAGTTGCCTAGGCAGCTCAGTGCTTGCTATTAACGCTTAGGTTAGAATGGCGAACTCCCTCGCTAGTAACATATCTAGTGTTGAAGGCGGTGAAATTAAGCGCTGCTCGAAAAGAACAACTTCATCGAACGCTGCTGAAGTACTGGTCTAATCGTGTCAATTAAAAAAAAAATGGCAACAAGAAAGCGTTGTGCATTCCTTTAAACTTGTTTTTGTGAATGGGCAACGAATACCTTACTATTTTACGTAATATAAACGAATGCACGTTTGGCATTATTTTAAAGAACAATTAACACGCACCCTGTGCGTACACAATGTGCTATATCGGCTGCCCGGTGGTTTGGTAAGGCACCACGAGCACTCCTATCTTGCACGCAGTCGTTAATGAGAATATACGCGTTGTTCTAACGCGCCTGCACATTAGTCCAAGACTACTTCAGCGCCGACTTACTGATAGATGGCATGCCGCCACTACACGTTTTTTTTAAAATTTTCTTACTATAGAGATTAAAAGAAATGAACTGTTGCAAGAATAACAATTGTTCTCTTGAGCTGGGTTTGTCGTAGAGACGGACAATAATGGCATAAATAATTGAAATATATATAGCACTGTAAACATTTTTCGCTAATGAAATTTGAAATAATTGTTTTGTGGCACATGCTGTAATTTCTGGTTTGTAGTCGGTCAGTTAGCATGGCGTAAACACATAAAACTAATTCTGAGGATGACACAGGACGCGTCAATACACGGCAAATGGTGCTGGTGACATTGCGAAAGTAGCGATCTTGGCACAGTGCCTGGAACGGTACCGACCATACACGCCGCCGCCTCCGGCGCCAAGTCACACGAAATCGCGGCAATCTCATCGTATCACCGAAAGCGGTCGCCCGAGAGTCATCCTTCCTTCGCGCTGAATTGCCGATTGAGGCGATAACGGTGCGATACGAAAACGGCGGTAACGGCGCCCGAGCCAGTGACGCAGGTGGGAAGTAATCGAAAGTGGAAGGAATAGTTACGAAGCGCGGCCCTTGGAGCATTAAGGGAACTTGCTGAAGCATCACGCCCGCCGCATTGGGTTGCAACACTTGACGTATCAAAGGAAGACGGCGCACACTAAGCTTTCGTTCTAATGCTCGACCGTTGCCTAGATGACACGTTAGAACGAAAGCTTCACACGAGCTGCCTTCATTTCCCTCGTTGGTTTGGTGTGTTTCTGTCGTATGCGACATGTATTACGTAGATCTTTAAGTGCTTCAGCTGGCCGATGCCCGTACTGCTTAGAAAGGCGGGCGAAAACCAACGTCGCCATGAACAAATCTGTGTTACTCGTCTTCTACAAAGTGTAGATTAGGTTCGTCGCTGTAGTCGACATTCGGCGAGTGCTTCAAAATGACCCTCCATCGAAGCAGGTGAGAGAACAGACTGCTTATCTGCATGCTCATTCTGGACCACCTGGCATTTCCGAAGCCACAATTATGTGTGACGTCACGTGTCCCGTCTCTTGTCAAGGAGGGCACAAAGCGGCCAGCGGTTGCCGATGACTGAAAGCTGCATTATTAGTCGATTATTGGGCAGTTATGTAGCGCAAAAGCAACTGATGCGCCAATCCACAATGGCCTTTTGTATTATGGAACACGTTAACAGCAATGGCAAAGACGATGCAAGACCGTCTGTATTTGTGTTCTGTGTCTCGTCTTCTTTCATGTTTCATAAGGCCGGGCACTCCCAGCCGGAACATTTGTGACGCGGAGAGCTACTACATGCTGAGTCTTTACTATTGGTATCATGGATTCACGAAAAAGGCCAAGTGAAGAAGACTCCTCGTTTTCGGTGATTGATTTCACCTGATGATAGCACTTGACTCTACTGTATGCAGCTAGGTGGCGTGCTAGGTACAGAAGGGGTAAAGTAGAAGGGGTGAATTAGATTGTTGGCGGACGTTGGAGGCACTATACCTTACATCTGAACTATAGCTCATATCAACTCAAAAAGTGGTACACATTGTATGTATGGCCGCTATCGAAGAAGGTGTTATGATTGCATGAGTTAATGTAACTTAGTGGAACCTTAACATCATTTAGCCTTCTTTCTTGCAACCCACAGAGTAATCACTTGATAAGGGGTAAGTCTGTGCAAGTTCTGGCTACGTCGGGGTCGCATCGCGGGTCTGCTCAATACTGCAGCTCTACCCGCACAAAATACGCACTTGAAACTTTATCTTCTAAAATAAAACGGGAAGCTGTGTGTGGAGACATATTATTGACAGTGCGTTTTAATCACTGCATTCGTGAAACATAATGACGCTCCACATTTACTGCACCGAACGACACAAGCAGGAATAGACAAGTTCGGCGCCTTGGTCTCGTAGCGCGTGACTTCACTGTTAAATCACGTGGCGTTCAGCATATGGTGTAGTAGCTCTCGATGACTATGCAGGGCTGTCCGCAGCTTCAAGTAACACTCGTCGTTAACTAATACCAGAGGTCGGGGACAGGGTAAAACTGAATTGCCACGTATTGAACTCACTATGCACTGGAACGACGGCTACCCTGTCGAGCTGAAAGTGAAACCCCTATGTCAAAGAAAAATAAAATTTAATCAAAAAAGGTTCGTCCTGATCTTATCGCCAGGTGGACCAATTGAATGAAATCAGAAGAACTCCTAAAGCTGTGGTTAAATTATTTAGACATGTTGCGCGACGTGGGCTGCGCGAAGAGTGACCGAGGAAACAGCAATGGCCCCCAAGGCCGGCAGGCGCGCGCTGGAGCTAAGCCCAATGGGGGTGAGAGGGAGTGATAAGGACCGCTCGCTGGCTTCCAAGATGGAGAGCGAGGGTGACGTGGTGTTGCAGCGATGCCCTCTCCCCTCTCGCAACACCTGGCGCGCTATATCATCAGCGGGTGTCCCCTTTCGCCTGCTTTGCTCCACCGAGACTCGCTGGCGACGTGGCGTCGCAGCCAATGGTAATTTAGGTGCATAAGAATGGATAGTTGGGCGAGTTGGTACGGTAACATATTCTTGATATGCTGCTTCTCATCTAGCCTCGCATTGTTTTACGTGCGGTTGTAGGCCATTGTTTGAGGACACAAAAGTCCTTTCTAGACACAAATGCCAAACTACACGCGAAATCATTGAGGCATTTCACATTAAAAGACTAGGAGAAACTTGTGTTAGCCAGGCATCATTATCATTGTCAGAAAGTGAATTTCAATATTTGCTCAGCACGTGCGTCAGTGCGAAGTAGAGTTCTTTTTTTTTTCTTGTTTAAATTTTAGCGGCTTCACCATTTCCTGATTAGATTTGTCTGGTAACTGCTATCCTTTTGACCATGTGATGTTTTCTTTGCTACGGTTTTCGCAATCACTTATATATATGTTTGTTATTCCCAATAAAGATTTAGTTGTGAGTTAGCGCTCGTCCTGTCTTCTTCCGCCTCCGTCCGTGTCTTCTTCGCGCATATATCAAGAATAGGTAATTTAGGTGCCGTTTCGCTACTACGAACGCCGGCGCTTTCGCTCAATGGGCCATGTGATGCTTTGGCATGATCATTGCGCCGATCCCACGCACTGTGGGAATTGATGTTATGCGAAGTATTTTGCAAGTACCTGACTATCCAGCATAGTTTAGAGTTGCACAAACCATTACCGGATGAACCAACGTGTTTCTGTAAATTGAATAGCTGTTTGTGTGGGTCGAGAGCGTACGTGTGTGTGACGACAGCAAAATGACGACCACCACGTAGAAAGGTTCGTACAGCAGCAAAGGCATACGGGCATCTATACTCCGGCCGTTCGACGCCAGCTCACGACCTGACGCTTGTTGGGTTCTACATGGGTGTAAGCGGATGAGCGTAAGCGAGAGAAAAGAGATTGTGACGTCATTAGCAACCAAGTGTTATACAATCGTACGTACTTATGGCTATAAAATGTGATGTATGTTAAAGCAATGATGGGATATGTACTCCGGCGAAGAAATGTTAAAACATGGTTAACTTGGGCGATCTTGAAGTTGGTACAACGTCGCAGTTTCTACGTAGCGTAAAATGCTAATATATGTAGAAATATTTTTTATTTAATAAACGACTTTCTTTCCTTCTGCTACGAGCATCGTGCTAGGGAAAGTGGGTCGGCTTCGGATATAGTTGTCTAACACGGCACCTCAAAGCGCGAGCTGTCACATGGAAAGAAGTCGAGAAAGTGGCACGTGGCGCACGCACCGAGTGTTTCAAAGAGGAATGAGAGAAGTATGCATGTGATTGTGGCCTAATGGTTAGAACAACAGGCTGCTGTACTCGACGGCAGAGGTTTGATTCCACTACCGGTCACGCATTATTATATGTCCCATGAATCAGAAAATCCGGCGCTGTAGGCAAAGAGTGTTAGCAAAAGTTATCACATCATGCGACGTCATCAGCGCCCTGAACGACCTCAGTAGTAATACAGAAGAAAGTAAATCTTATAACAACGTTAACTAGCAGTAATTAAGGTGAGCAAGGTGACTTAAGGTGAAGTAATAAGGTGAATTACTGTTGGTACAAATTGTAACAAGGTGTGTTAGGGTGGATTAAGGTGGATTTGTGAAAGACACACGACAATGTATGACATCACTAATCATGGTCGCATGATAATTGGAAGTGAAATTGATTCGTGAGATGCTCGTGTATGCCGTCACGTTGAAACGTGATACGTCAGAATGCTTTCGCTTTCGAATCACTTAAGGATACTCAAGCGAATTTCAAGTTTTTTCCTTTTATTGGGGCGAGACAGAACCTGCCTACCTACCGCAAAGTGCAATAATTAGGCAAAGAATGCTTCGCATTATTGAATAAATAAATAACGGGGGATGTACTTAGGTATTCTCGAATGAGAGAGTGGAAAGTATCGGAAAATAAATCCTCAGTCCAATAATGCCTACAGCCAACGACATTGAGTTGCAGAGCCCCATGAATCATCCCAGCAGCAGAGAGCAATTAATTTTCACCCGAGCAACGCAACAAGCTTCAGTGGCGTTACCGAAATGTCTCCGCTCTTTGAAATCGAGCATGAATTTCAGTGCCAGTGCTTACGTTCGAGGCTGTCAGAGTGCTCCGGAGTGGACTCCTCCTGTAGGATGACGCGAGGCTTGTACAAGTCAAAGTCGTCGTCGTCGTCCTCCTGGGCAGCTGCTGCTTGGGGCGCCTGCCGCAACGCCGGTACCGATGCGGGTGCTGTAACCACCGGCGCCGCCCTCGTACTGCTGCAGCACCTACCAGCGTCCACACCCGATGGAGTTAATGTGGGCTTGGCTCAAAGACTGCTCGATCGTCTCAAGCTAGACAGAACCATTCTATCATTTATTTTTCATCTACAAACATACTCGTATTGCTGTCTATTGAAAAACCAACCTAGGTGGTACATACAAGTCGTAGCGTGTTGGTGCGTCGGCAAAACAAACGGTTCAACCACATAAGCTAACTCGATGTTTGCTTTCGTTTTGTTGTTGCTGTAAAGGAAATTCTCAAAAATACGACGTTGACATTTTTTATTTCTATATTTTTTGAAGGGGGCGGGGTGTATGAATTACGTCGTTCATTGACTTACTAATTTAGCGGCAATCTACTTTCGTCACTACTTTCATAACTACTTTTGTCGTCGAGAACTTCACGTGAGAGTGAAAGGGCCGTGCGTGATACACAGGTCACTTTTTGGTTGCTGGTAAATACAGGCCGCTAGGGCCTCCCTCTCTTGCTTTTGCAAATCTGCGAGTACATTGCGTTCTACCCGCTTGCTACACCATCTTACGGTTGATTGCGCCCGCGAAGGGTGCCGTCATGAGGCTCACACGCAATCGCCGACATCTTTTCAGAACTATCCAAATAAGTGTTCTTTGAGCGAGTCACTGTTGACGAAGGAATTGCCGCTGAAACGTAGCGACAGCACGTAATCAGTGGGTAATCGAATTGAACGATGACGGCCTTCCTGATGTAAGCAAGCCTGTAGAATACCGGCAGAGCATGTCCTTAATATGTCCAAAGTATGTCCTTAATTCACAGCCCCTAGCACGCCCTTCTCGTGAGATACCGTACACTCTTGCTCCACTCCTAAATAGTATAGGTGAATACAAAAGCACAGATAGGATAATTGAGATTGAGGTGTGCCTTATACAAGTCGAATTAAAGTTAGGTGAACAAAGTTCAACTTGGCAGCAAATTAAAAAAATTTGAACGTCTCTGTGGTGAAAGCTATGAGGCAATTAACTGCAGCCTCTCCCATTCCCCGTCTCTGCAATATCTTGTTTTGCATTTTGGGCGAGAACAAAGGCTGGTTCGTGCCGACAGCGCCGCTCGAGTTCCGCTGAGCTGAGGGCGCGGCCTTTCTACTGGAACGTACTTAGACGTACGCGCGTGCATGGCTATGATTAGAGAGCATTGAACAACTCTGCTTAAATTGGAAGGCCAAAAAGAAGAAAGAAAAAGGAAAAGAGCACCGAATAGTTTTAGGGTGCATATGTGGAGAAAGCTGAAGCTAAAGCCTCTGAGAATGTAGGAAGGAATAAGAAATGGTTTCGCATGGCGAATACACAGGACACGTTTGGGTTAAATTTGTCTTTCTTAAACGGAAGTTAATGTTGCTTAAGTTAGGCATCGCTAACATATAACAACTGCACATATGGGTGGTCAACTTTTTGAAAAATATGTTTATAGGCTTACAAGTTCTGAAAATTATTAATTCATACCATTTCAATGTATAGCTACATGACAAAGAAAAACAAAGCTTGCCTGTAGAAAAAGAAAAATGGGTGAACTATGAGCTATATTTGCTATGGCGTCTTCAAAAGGTGGAGGTAACGTCTGAATAGCCACAATCTCTGCGTACCTTGTTGCTTCGAGCGCGCACAGTGAACAGGAGTGCCCCATGCCAAAATTACTTAGTTCCACAGTCCGAGAAAGTTTTATGTTCAACGTTAGGTGATTGAGCGATTGAGAACATGAGCTGCCCGCCGCTATAGCTAAGTGGCTATGACGTTGCACTGCTCATCACGATATCACGTGTTCTATCCCGGCTTCGGTGGCCGCATTCCGATAGGGACGGAATGCAAAAGAAAACGTTCGTGTATCATTCACAGCGCGCACGTTAAAAAACTCCAGAGGGTCAAATTAATCCGGACACCCCCAATACCACGCACGTCGCTTTTTTTTTTATTGAAATGAAAATAAGAGATTTAGCCAACGATCTCGGTGAAGGCTACTCCTTTCATGTAGAAGTATAGTAACAGTAAGAAAAATGCTGTCAAATAAGAAGTAATGTCACAGGTTCAGAAAACCTTGACTGGGGATAAGGAGTAAATTAGGTCCTTTATATGGTCCTAGACACACTGGAATATAACGAGGCCATGTTTCGTCCGGAAACTTCCTCGCCCTTCTTCGCCCCATGTGCAACCCTGAAGACGTGTTGGAAATCTCTCAAGCCGTGGCGTAGTGCCCCCAGGAGGTTTTATAATCGTAGATATCTAGTAATCACCGAAGCCGAAAAAATGACAACTTCGCGCTCGATTAAGACGAATATCACTTATTTTTGGTCGTTCGAAGACAAATATGTATCATTTATTAGCACTTTTACCCAATTTTATATACACTCGAGGAGATCGGGCCGTAGAGTTCCATGCTTTCGCGCTAGAAAATGATGCCCCCCAACCTTTTCGTCCCTAGAGAGAGAGGCGGGAACTCTGAACAAGGAATAGACGCGTTTCCGGGTAGTTTTGAGGCACCCTTCTATTCTTAAACCGTGGTCATGACACGTACATGTATAATTAGTTCTGAACGCGTACAAAAGGTGGCGAAAGAGTCCAATATAAACAGGCGTACAGATGAAGAAAATATATACACAGGTGACATAAATAATACACGCACAAGGCACAACTGTCACAACTGGGCTTCACCACATAGGCCGCAAGAAGATGAGCATGATGCGCATAAATACAAAGTGCATATACATATATACAAATGAAGCGCACATTAATACAAATAATGGAAGTCTATGGCGTTTATATAACTGTACACAACCAACCATTCATAATGAGATCGTGGTTAATCACGTAATACCCCATAATTTATTAAATTTAAAACATCAGTTGTCTTGATTTGACAGGCAGTAGCTGCAGCTATTGTTGAATAGAGGAAGTTAATATGAAACTTCACTTCAGAGTTAAGGTATTCCAAGTACCTTTCTGCGGAGTCGCTAACTATAACGAGCCACTAGCGAGAGACGCGATGAATCTCAATTGTCTCGCCTACCGCCTGTTAAAACGTGGTTAATGGCTTATCCGATTGAAAACAGCGGCTCATTACAATGTTTATTTGCCTAATTTCCATACAATGTACAAATCTCTTGCCTTGCTGCTCTAACGTGGCGCACTTATATAAAAAATGATTACGGCACTTGCGTTTCCTAAAGAGTACGTGCAAACCCCTTTTTTGGTGGGATATCTGCGTCCATTGTTTATTTTAACAAGGAAGAAGTTGACAATTCTCCAGTATAGCTCAATTTCCCACATTCGCGTGTTAGTGGCGAGTTAAAACTGTTGACGAGTTACGTTTTCATGTTGCTGCTTTGTTTATGATGGGGTCGGCCTGGTCAATTTGTCAGCGCGTGTCTTTCTTCTCATAATACTTGCTGATCGGGCACAGCCATATACTTATATGGTATTGCAATGCTCTACTCAACTGTCCAGAAACCGCATATCTCATGCCTGTGTTCGAAGTTAATTTCGCTCAAAAGCTCGTGCACGTATCATTCGAATCAATTATGGGCAGGCATAGGTAGGCCTTCAAGTTATAATTTGGTACATTCCTTATCTAAAGCAACCCATATTCCACTTACAAAAGACGACGTTCCGTGCGTCATGAAATATGTGGGCGAAGCTAAGAATCCCCTTTTCTAAAGATAATCATATATGCGTATGATATAGTGGTCTTCTGCAAAAGAACCAAATTGTGCCAACGGATCACGAAGGCTACGCCATCACGTACAATCAGATATTAGGAGCAGCAATTTGGCCTGCATATGAACTGAAAAAGCGAAGGTAGCTTCTAAATTCCTAGTTATCTTTGTAACTTATAAAAAATAAAAAATGCTGGTAATGTGCACCAGGAACTCACACCAGCCCAAATTTTTTTAGGAACGTGAAAACATTGAGAAACACTTAGCGGATTGAGCGTACAGTCCCGGAGGATAGTCCCCTCCGAATGAGACAAGCAACTTTCACTTGGGTCTGAGGCCCATGAATTGCACCTCTCAACTCAAGACTGCATGCTGAGATCGCAAAGGGTTGAAGTTCGTTCGCAGCTTCCGCATACAACAAATATATGTGCGGATGGGTGTACCAGTGTAGTCGCATTTAATGGTTGCCTTTGGTGCTGCGCCAGAATGCAGATTGCGGACACACCTGTTGTAGCAGCTGCTCCTTCACTGCGAACTCGTCTTTAGTGCAGAAGCGCTGTAAGCTGGCGAGGTCGCCCTTGATGTACTGGTCCAGCATGAGGATGGTGCGCTCACGGCAGCGCCTAGAACTGATCGACAGCACGCTCTCCAAGTTGCGCGATATCGAGGCCCACGCTGTCGTTGGAGGGGTGTCCTTGAACGGGTTGAGGCTGACCACCTGTGCAGCACGAATTGATCCTTGACCAGCCGCGCTGACCCTTAGAGTACACTGCTGCTGGGCGCGACACCGCGGGTTCGATTTTCGATTCCCCAGTGATGCGGCCGCATTCTAATGGAGCTGGTATATGAAAAAATGTTCGCGTACCAGGGTGTTATTGCACGCTAAAGAAACCCAGCTGGGCAAAATAAATCTGGAGTCCTCCACTACGACGTCCCTAACAGCCCCTGTGTGTCCTTGAGACGCCTAATAAATCTGGAGTCCTCCACTACGACGTCCCTAACAGCCCCTGTGTGTCTTTGAGACGCCTAACACCATGAATAAATGGATAGAATGAGTTAATTGATCCATCAAATGAAAAAATAATCTAGCGGATCGATACGAGGCGGCGGGAATAATTTCAAGACATTATCACTTTCCGGGAATATCGACAGTATTCTTCAATAACAATTGTCGGAGAATGCCAAGGGACACTGTTTAGGGTAATCTGCTGTCGCAGTAGATGTGAAGCATTTGTCTAAGCGTGAACTGAACCTTGATTGCTACGTCGCTTTCGCAAGTAAAGCACTTCGGCATGCCAGCTCCGAAAAGTCAAGCTCAATAATATGTGCGCAACATTGCCACAATAAACACACAAGTTTTAGGTATAAGAAACCGATAAAAACTCACAACGTTGTCGAGCACTGGTGCTACCGCAATGGCTCTTAACATTTTGCACTTCATGGCTACAAAAACGGCCGATCACATGGTTCCGAGAGCACTCATGACTGACACCATTCAGGTACCGCCAGACAGCTCATTCACTAAGCAGTCCTGTGGCAAGGCTGTTCATTTTAAATAGTCCAAAGCCTCCATGGAGGCTGAGAGCCTTGCCGGAACCTGTGCTGGTCAGGCTCTCGTTCAGCTTATGTACCAAGAGATTAGCGAGAGCCATCACTAGTCTAACTGAAAAGTTGAACTTGTAATTTCATTAGTATGCACTTGAGGTGCGAACACTTTATTCAAGTATACCTATGCCAATATTTTGCCTCTAGGTCCTTTCAGTCAAAGTCAACCATACAAAAATGCCACAAGAACCGCGGCATACCACGGGAGAAAAATATTGTGCCGACAGAAGGTGGCTGGAGCTGCGCGCAAAAGGCAAGTATCTCAGACAACAAATTTATCGCCGCATTCGTCATAGACAACTTAAATTGCAGTATCTGATAGCATGCATGATTCAATCGAAGAAATGACCGTCCCGACTATTACAATGTGCCACTTCTAAACTGATGAATAGCAGCGTTACAGAGGTAATTCATGCATTGTTGTAGTGCGACATCATTGGTTGTATGGGGTGGACGTATGTGGATGCATTGGAAGTTATCGTTCGTCCTCACCTCTTGCAGTAGCTGGATGTCCTGCTGACCCGAGAACCGCAGTGGTCGCTTGCGCTTGTCTGTTGGCTCATCACCACTGCAGACAGACAAGCATGTGTAGGCACAGATAATGTCGATTCATTCAGCTACTGACCTCAGTCAAAAGAAGGATATTAGTGTAAGAATGCAGTAGTAATACCTAGTATGCTCGCCCATCCAGACAAGTCAAGAACTGCTCGGCATTTGAGCAAGTATAGAGGAAACGTCGAAGTACTTGTGGGCCCTGCCCTGCACGCAGTACACGCACACTACGGAGCCCTGTGCACTTATCAGTTTGGAAGCAAACAAGCACAACACAGTGTTTCGAAGCAAGTTATTACATCATAACGCCGAACGAAGCTAAATCATTTGATAGAAGTTCTCCGTTACACAGACAAAGTCTCATTATTAAATGAATACACAGCTTTTTGCGGCAGCATGATCTGTTTGCGGCGAACAGCACGAATGTCGCTAAAAATCGAAATGGAAGAACAAACCTCGGATGGGCCGGTGCACGAGGTAGTGGGGAGGGGTGTTTCATGTTGGCAGAGAGATTACTCGCACAAAAAAAAAAAGTTACATTTCCCTTCGTGAACCCGGGTGACGCGCAAGCGTATAGGTGCTTTAGCGCACACGAAGCTTTCGGCCCTCGGTGCGGCTAGACGCCCAGGCTACCCGCATCGCAGATCGCTTTCAAGAGAGAGCGCACGCAGCAGCTGCCGGAGTAAACCCCTCCACCCCCCCCCCCCCCCCCAGCTGGGAAGATGGCGCGCTTCCTCCCCGCTTTCCTCCCTTGCGCGGGCGAGATTGAGCTGCCATCGTCGGCTCACCGCAGCATGCTTTCACTCGCACATTCAGCCTACCGCGAGCAGGGACGATGTTATCACGAGACGAACGCGATACGTCCATTCCTCACACGGCACCCATAGCAACTGCCAAAGGAGGGCAACCCAGCGCACCTCTGCCTACCCTCCTCCTCTGCGACGCTTCACCTCTTTTATCCTTCCCCGCTTCGCTCAACGCTACCTATACTCCCATCTCACAAGCTGTTGTCAGCACTGCCGAAGGTACGAGGCGTGCACAGGCCATATCCATGCGCGGCGGCATATAGTTCCGGGAGTAACTGGCTCATTATTGGCTATACTAGAGAGTTTCATTTTTGCTCGCTACATGATCTTGCTCTACAATTTTGCTCGTGACATGTCATGGCCTTTGCGCATGCACGTCGTATACGGATAATTACTGTGGCAGTTACCGCCGGTGACCGTAATAGCCACCCTAACCGTCGTCACTTATAGAAACATGGTAGCAACCATACAGCGCCGACCACCCGCTTCGATCCGAATTCGCGCTTTTTATTGCGATAGCAATTATATGGACACTCAAAAGCAGATTTCTGCCGTCGGCGTCGCCGTCGTCGTCGCCGTCGCCGTCGCCGTGAGGTTCCGTATGACGTCAATGGAGATGAAATTGTCGCCGCGCGCCGAACGCTGTATGTGCGAGTGAAAGGGTGCGAGGGGCGCGCGCTTTCACGGGGAGTGAACGCACGGCGGAGAACAAACGCGCGTTCTGCGCCGTGCTCCCTTAAGGGCTGCAGAAGTAGGCGTCTCTTTCCTCCTTTACAATCACCATATATGTAGGGCAAACGCACCTTCTTCTGACGCGCGAGAGGCCGTGGGGGAAGGGGGGAGGGGGAGGGAAGGGAGGCGACGTTTAGCTGCGGCACCAAGTGCCTATTTATATCAGAGGCTCCGGCAACAGTCACCAACGCCGCACGCATTTTGAGCGAACGCGGGCAAAACGCCGACGGCGTCGACAACAGTTCTGCGTGTTGCCGGTGCTGCTGCATGTCCAAGTTTATACAGCTGATAAAGCTAGTATCATTACTCCGTATAGCTCTCTACCAATTTGCTATCGCAATTGATGCTTCGCCTTTCAGGTGAAACTGCGACAACTTTTTTTATTGACTCTCCGCCATGTCAGCAAGAAATAAGGGGTAAAATCCGTCATCGTTAAGTCTCATCTCAAGCTGACCTCAATACATTAGGTATGTTTTGCCGTGATTATTGACATCGGCTGTTTTCACGCTGCTAGGACACACACAGCACCGAGCCGTCAAACTGGTTTGATTTCTAGTTAGCAGATGGCACCACAGCATTAGCATTGGTGTTGCGTTGACGATGCGGAACGCTATAAAAGCCTAATTGTTCACTTAATCATTAATTTACTACCTCGCTCTAGCGTGGTACTGGATGACGGTAGCGAGCAAACGCCAAGTATAGACGCTGAACAGACGCTGTGCCACAGGTGAACATTTATGAGGGCGTTCGTCCTCATTACTTGCTAAGGAGGCGGCAAGGTAACTGCAGGGAAAGCGTACAGATAAGCGAAGCCCTGCTGTCGCGTGCATGCAAACGCAGCTGGTGGTTACGGGGTCAAAACATCTTTGCGTCAATCCACCACATGGAGCATGTAAATGTATAGCAAGCAGAAGCTGACCTGACGACGCGGCGCGGATGAGCACTCTCGAGGAGCATTCGGCCTTCCTATTGGTTAAGAATTCGTGTAGCTTCCACAGTGCTGATAACAGCTTGTGAGATGGAGTATAGACTTTCCTCTAGGTGGCGTTACCTTTCCGCGCGCGCTCCCTCGTACTTTCCCCGACGCGCGATTCTCTTCTTAACCTCCAGGCTCCTTCCTCCTCCGGCGCTTGCTTCCTTCGCGGCTTGACACTACCTATTGCCGACTTGACTGGCGACCCACTTACGTTTGCGCGTAAAAAGTGATGTTACGTTACTTAGAAAAAGTTACTTTGACGCATGATGTGTGAGGACTGTTGTTATCGCTGACCGCTAAGTGCACATTGAAGAAGACTATTGAGCTTGAATGGACGAGAGAATGTCTAAAATACAAAATAGATGAGTCGATCATACTGCAATTACTGGTATGGTACGGAAGAAAGGAACGTAAATGCGAAAGGCAGATTTCCTGTCCTGCGTTTTTGTTTCCACACCTTTCACGAGTTACGCCATAGATTTTCAGCGACATCGAACGTAACCTACTTGTAAAAAGGACATCATTACGTTGTATTCGATAATAAGCAGAACTCAGCCGCAAAACTACGGTGGGCTTGTACTTGGCGAAAGGTCATACTTGCGCTGTATACATCAAAATTTGTCACGTAATAATGTTATTGCTGCTGTGGCTTGGGCAAAAAATTGAAGAACCGGGCATTGGCCCTCATTTTCTTTGCTAAAATAAGTTATGTAATGAAAGGTGTGAATAAGTGCTTATTTCGAACAATGCACACGACTAAAGTGAATCCTTATCCCTTACCGCCTCTTTGTCCGAATCACGTTTATTGACGACAGCCACAACTGAGAAGTAAAATCCCTAGATAAAAAAAGTACCGCCATCTACTCTTTCCTCCGCCGCCTCCTCTCCTAAAGCGCTTGCTTTTTTCTTTACTTTTTGCTTGCGAAAACCAAGTCGATGGTGGCGCACCTAGAAAGTCCACGTTGAAGCTTTCAGGCCGGGCGCGCGCCGCCGCCGCCGACTGCGGCTGCGCAGAGGACTTTCAACATGGCTCTGAGGCGGAAAAAAAGAAAATATAAAGAAGTGAAAAGCGCGCGCTATCATCGTCCAATCGGAGATACAGGAGAGAGAGAAGCGGCGTTTACTTGGTACTTTTCTTATATAGGGACTTTAGTGAGAAGTTCTTACTCGTGCCCTCTTGGGGAGAAAAAAGAAACTCGGCAGAAAACATGAGGACGCTTCAGCTTCGCCTTTCGGAGTGGAAAGCGATAGCGTTATCGGGACCCGTTCGCATCGCATTTTTCTTTATGAGCAGGGACGCTATTTTGTAGCAATGTCTTTAAAGTAATAATGCCTTTTCGCGCTTATCGCGCTTTGTGGTCACAGCGACGGTCCGCTCACGATATCAACGTTGATAACGCGAGCGGACTATCGCTCTGACCACTGACAAAGCGCGATAAGCGCGAAAAGGCATTATGACATCAAAGGCATCGCTACAAAATACCAGCCTAGGCATCGCTGCAACACACAATGTGGGAAAGCCAGCTTACAAAGACAAAGCTTACATTGATCCCCTTAAAGTGGGCTCCACTTATAAAAACAAATACATTGTTGACAATACATTTTCCAGGGGCAGTATAAGCCGTCTTATATCAAAATATGAAGGCCCTACGGCCTTCTTTTATTATTTTATGAATTGTTTGCTGTTGCGCCAAGGCGCGCTTGTCCAAAACGCGTTAGGCAGGCTAAGTCCCAGTTTGACCTTGGCTGAGCTTGAAGGTGATTTACGGAACCAGGTGTTTTCTGGGTTTGTACCTGAAGTAGTAGAGCTATCGCTCTAAAAAGCACCTGAAAGTATTACTCGGAGTTTTACGTGTTCACGACATTTCGTTATTTATTTTATTTTATTATTTTTTTACACGTGCGCCCAGAGACTCGACCATGCAAGTACTGTTTGCCTTGAGTTTGCTGTGGCTTCTATTACCTAATTTGCAAGAGCAAGGTCAGAACCGTGAGTGATGTTACGACATTAGAAATCAGGCGCGCTCTGCCTAATACTGGAAGGCGGGCACGTTTGCTTCTAGTTCTTAAAGCTGCCGTCCCCTTCCCGCATCAAGCAGAATCCCTCCGCTTAGTCTCGGTTTTATTTTTGCCGTTGTACGTCAAAACTTAAATGCTGGCGCCCATTTCTCTTTATGTAATAAGGTTCTCCGGGGAAAAGAAACGCTTCGTGTTGTCTCTTTCTTCACCCTGTGTGTTTTTTTCTTTAACTTCCCAAATCAAAAAGAACGCGTCGCTATAGCCACTGTTGCTGTTAGCATAGTTGTTTTCGTGGATGCTTCAGGAAAATGTGAAGCTCTCGCAAAATCCATCTGAATTTACAACAAAATACCCAGAACAGTTTGATGACTGTATCGTCATTATCGTCACCGGCCGTCATCCCCGTCGTCAGCGATTCAAAATTGTGGCACGTCACACTTTTGAAAAGATAACTCATAGGCGCCATATTGTGATGTGAAGGTGCCTCTCAAACGAGAAATTGATATAGAAACCTGAAAATTTGTACCGTAAGACTGAGAAGGTGTTTTGCATCAATTTTGCTGCAGGATCTACATGGAGACTGAGTTACTTTCCGTTTCATGCAGTTTTGTATTCTCCCCGCAGATGGTCCAGAGATGGCGACACTTCTGCATAAAACCACAATTTCGGAATAGCTGTGCTACGCGTTTGAGCTACTATAGAATGCACAGTAGAGCTCTGTCAGTAACGCCAGTTCGGCTGAAAAAGTAAAGTTAAATTACCATACAAGGGTCCCCCCTTATCCGGCAGGCTGCATACAAGCTGCTCCATATCTATGTAGTCCTTAGAGCATAACACTTAAGTTCAACGTGAAAGTATTTCTGTATACCCTGGTCTTACAACGTGCACAGTCGATAGCTGCTGCAGCTGACCTAGCTAGCATTGTCACATCCGGCGGACTGCAGGCAGGGAACGTCATTTCGCTATGAAACAAAGTGTTACACGTGGCTAAAATAACGTCGTAATTATGACAATACGCAGGTGACTGGCCGAAAATCTCCACAGCCAAAGCTTTTTTGTCTCCCTGGCCCGCACACTTATCTAATTCTGCTGTAGTCCGAGTAAACGCGATGTGACCACGACTTTAGCTGAAGTAAAAAATGCACCTTTTAAGGGTTCCTCTGGTGGCACTTGAAAATGCTTAGTAAACATAGAAATTTGGCAGTTTCGACCGAAAGGCGAAACATCGATTGCGATAGCAAATTAGTGAAAAGCAATACGAAGTAAGGATAGTAGTTTCATCGGTTGTATAAACTCGTAAACATAGGCATACTAACCCAAATTAACAGCATGGTGTCATGCGCGCGCAGGTGAACAGGGACGCATCTCACTGAGTGACCTCGGAAACTCGCTGTCAAAACGCTAAAATGAGGAAGCGCGGCAACAGCAGCGAGCGAAATGACCTTCGTGCCGCCTCTCGCACCAACGCGAACCGCGAAAACACAGTGCGCCGCGGACTCTGTCCCCGTCGCAGGTGGCTTTCAAGACACAGCGGCCCGGAGTAAAACGCGCCTCCCCGCCCCTCCCTGCCCTTCCCTGCCACCCGAGCGTTGCGTGCGACGGAAGACGGTGCGCTCCCTTCCCGCTTTCCTCCCTTGCGTGCGCGAGAGCACCCTCGCACGCTTTCGCTTGAACATGCATCATACGGTGCGCGGCGACGATCTTATCGTCCTTGGACTTTATAGAAACCTCACGGCGACTACAGAAATGCGCCTGGACTGTCCATATAATTGAATAAAAAGGAACCGGAACTTCTAGGCTGGTACCACGAGCAAGCAGTCCCCATGGTATCCAGCCCACGAATTACTCTGCACATTTTTATCAACTTCGTCATGATGCGGTCACTGCCCGCGTGGCATACATCGACGTGATGACAAAGCATTTGGTGGACAAACAAGTTCGCTATACTGCTGAATAATGCCTTATAAACTGCACATCTTAAAAGGCCACCAAAACCTCGAGAAATTATTGGAGGTACAGTTTTGTAATTAAGGGCAACCTGCTATATTACTAGAAAAAACTGTTCATGCCTCAAGAAATTCACTATCCGCTGCCGACAGGAAATGACGTCGAAGCTGCTTATGGCTGAGCGAATATGCTTTGTAAATGGTATTATGGAGCAGTCGGTGAATCGCCATGTCAAAAACAAAGACAGCACGTATGGTTCATGGTCCCTTGCTGATACCTGGCGACAACTTTCTGTGGTAGCACGGCCAAGGCTACGTGCTTCGGCTCCGTAGCCTTGGCCGTGTTGCGATAGAAAGTTGGAAAGCTTCATGCAAGTCACTTGTACTTGCATGTAGATTTCCTACGTGAAAATTGTGCAGCGCACCGTCGCACCAAGTAGAACAATCTACTAAGCTATCTCACATTGCTGATTCATCTACAACATTTGGGGGTACAGCACGAAGTATTATCAGGTTAAACAAAGTGCGCGCTACGTTGGTGCTTCTATTTCACAGCGCACAATGCGCGCGTTGCAGTTACGGGTGATGTGCAGTGAACTCTTTTGCCAAGTGGCGAGCATATTTCATGCGGAAAATTGGGGTAAAACCGTACTCAATCCTTCGCAGTTTTCCAGCACTGTGTCGAAGGCACCAAAGACGCACTGCATAGCATCGTGACGAACTTTTTTTTTTTTTTCGTCGAGTACCTCGAAGATGGCAGCACGAAACTGTGCACGCTGCAGATGACTCGTCACTTTTCTGCCAGATCGGTCATCCATCAAATCCACCCTACCCAGCTTTTGTGATGGTCCCTCAAGAGCAAAGCAAAATCGGTAAGCAAAACGCTCCGTTCCACGTCGTCGAATACTCACTTCCTTCGACCAGCGGGCGTCTCTGGAGTGCCGTTGCTTTTGTCCGCAGACGCCATAAGTGTCACCCGATTACCCGTGCCTCGATGCCAGGAATAGGCTCGGCCGAAGAGTAGCCGCTGGAAACAGGCAAACGCCGGAGGAGCGCCGCTGTGGTGCACCGACGTGTCCCTGACCGCAGGCGCTTCCTTGCGCGTGACGCCGAATGGAACACCACGCTCTCGGTACACGAGCTAGCCGCCTCGCACCGAGACGTCGTCTTCACGTGACCAGCGACGTGGCGCATCCCAGACGGCGGCGGCGCCAGTGATGCTAGCGCGTCCGCGAACCCGGGCGCACTCGTGGCCGTGGCTGTTGGATGCATTATCACTTGTCGCGACGTCGAAGAGTTCGCCATGCAATCTTCAATAAGGAAATAAAAATAAATAAAATTGGTCGCCGCGGCGCCGACGCCAGTGGCGCGGCTGCAGTAGGATGATGCAGCAGTGCACCCTCGCAGGTCAAAGTAGGCGAGGTACGAGTGCGTCGAGGAGGACGAAGTTGGCTTGAATGGCTCTCCTTCCTTCTTTTCTTTTTTTCTTGCTTGGATGGTGACGTCCTGCCGCTGGGGCGTGAAGGTGGGCATTCGAATTATTTCTCGCGTATGACAGGTTCAAGTGATACAAGGGGTTGATTTAAGCAGCACTGTTCGTTGCCTAAAGGACAAATTGAGTTACATTCTCCACTATTCTGTTAATCACTTGGCACTGGAATCCGGACTACGGGATACGCTCGCTTATACATATTTCCTATGTCTAACCACGGGTACCTTGGCAGGTCTGGAAAAAAAACGGAGCTTGGCGGAATTTATTTTGATAATATTACCTTCTATTTGATATTAATACACAGACATCCAAAAAAAAGAAAGCCGGCAGATCCCACGCCCTGTGGGAATCGATGTCCGGCGAAGCAGTGTCCGGGGAGCCTACCAAGTTAACGAAACGACCATGAGAGCACCAAGACGTAGGCGACTGTTTCATGATCTACACGACGCGCATGTCATGAGTCCTCAGGAATTCCTTTAGTTTCACCTAAGATACCTTAGGGCAAGAGCCTTAGTCATGGTCATAATCATGACTATGACTATCATCCTTTAGTGTTTCCTTCACTTAGTGCCCACGTCCGAATCCATTTCAGTGCATGGTTTTTGAGTGTTTATGTGTTTTGCCCGGTCATTGTCATTTTAGGCGGCTGTTTCATGACCTACATGACACGCATGTCATGACATTCATGTCATGACCTATCGTTTATGTTCGTCATACACTTTTGTTATACTATGCCAATTTTGGTGCCTACCAAGTTAACGAAATGACTATGAGAGCACCAAGACGTAGGCGGCTGCTTCATGACCTACATGACGCGCATGTCATTTCATGACTTATCATTTATGTTCGTCATAAACTCTTGTCATAATATGTCAGTTTTGGTACATACGAAATTAACGAAGCGGCCATGGGAGCACAAAGACGTAGGCCGCCAGATAGATACGTAGACAGATACTGTCAAAGTGGCAAATGTTCGCCAAGAAATAATTGGCATTTAAAATTATGCAGATCCAAAGCACGAGTTCGAACACATGTGAAGCGCAGCTTTTGTGAAACGGTTGATCAAATAATATAAAACGAAATGCGATGCATACGATTGCATTTATTGTCCCTATGCAACGTGTAATCTTACGCAAAGTTACACTTGTGCTCTGCACAGGTCGGCAATAATGTGAGGCAGTGCTTACGTTTATGGGGTACAAATGCTGACAGCAGTCCATGAAAACGCCCACTGTGAGACGTCGACAGTGATATCACGTGGACGAAGGACATGTTTGATGTTTGTAGAATTAGAAAGAATGATGAGGAAAGGCTAGCAGAAAGAAGAACGACGCGAAAGAGGCGACACCCGTTTCATTCCAGCGTCTGCGGTCAAAAAGGAAACCGACACGCTCTGGTATGTTTTTGCGCGAACATGCTCTCAGGCGTGCATGCGGTGCCACCTGACGCATGCGGCAATCGACTGAGAGAGCTACTTGGCACTGGCACGAAAGAAGCATAAGTGCAGTTGTCGCCTAATGGCTCTTGTACAGAAATACAAAGGTTCGAACCGACCTTCGGGCTTGTTATGTAGGCGGACACTCTCGGACTTAATTAGCCACAGACACAGTTTCGACGTAGCGTTAGCGGCTACCACGAAAGGACTGGGGAATGTGGGCCGATCCCTAAGGGGTGGGGGTGCAGTCTCACGCCGCTAGCTGTCACGAGGGAAGATTGCGAGAAACTGGAACGTGACGCACGCGTCAAACGAGCTGGTTGGCTTTGGCACGAAAGAAGCATGCGTGCGATTGGGGCCTAGGTTTTAACAGGAATAGTTCGTGAGTTTTTTGGTTAAATTCGATCCGGCTCTCCGCGTACCGAGACCACGGATCACTGTTTTATAGACTGCTAAGATGTTATATTAATTTGATTAGCATTACTTGGCACATCCTGGCAGTCCGCCATGCCCGCGGTGGGTAGATAGATAGATACATAGATCTATCTATCTATCTATCTATCTATCTATCTATCTATCTATCTATCTATCTATCTATCTATCTATCTATCTATCTATCTATCTATCTATCTATCTATCTATCTATCTATCTATCTATCTATCTATCTATCTATCTATCTATCTATCTAATCTTACGTCTATCTAACGTCCCACGTTGTCTACTAGCTTGGGCTACTAGGTACGGGTTCGCGATAGTTGAATCGACTCTCATCAAGCCAACGTCGTGAAGCCTTTTACGCCGACCCAGTGGTGCAAGTTGCTAATTGCTTGGGCCACAAGGTATGTGCTTGCGTCATGATGCTATCGTGGTCGTTCCATGGTCGTCACTCCAGCTTCGTCATACGATTTTCGTTATGGCATCTTCGTCACACCGTCGTCGTCATACCCTCATCATCATAACACTGCCGTCACGCCATCGCGTTCACGCTGTCGTCTTACCGTCGTCATCAGTTCAAAAATATCATCTCACGTGCACATCTCATCGTCATCACACGCCTTCGTCGTTTCATCGACGTCATTACCTCTTCGTCAATCGAACGTAGTTATGCCATCACTCAACGTGATTATACCGCCATTGTCATCTCATTGTCATCGTTGCGCCGTCATTAGACAGTCGTCGTTGTGCGTTGCCGTACCGTCGTCGTCATGCCGGTGTTGTCGTTACTTCGGTGTCATTCCTTCTTCGTCAATCGAACGTAGTTATGCCATCACTCAACCGTGATTATACGACCATTGTCATCTCATTGTCAACGTTGCGCCGTCATTAGACAGTCGTCGTTGTGCGTTGCCATACCGTCGTAGTCATGCCGGTGTTCTCGTTACTTTTTACCCGCCGGGGTGGCTCAGTCAGCTAAGGCGTTGCGCTGCTGAGCACGAGGTCGCGGGATCGAATCCCGGCCCCGGCGGCCGCATTTCGATGGAGGCGAAATGCAAGAACGCCCGTGTGTTTGCGTTGTAGTGCACGTTAAAGAACCCCAGGTGGTCAAAATTAATCCGGAGCCCTCCACTACGGCGTGCCTCATAATCAGAACTGGTTTTGGCACGTAAAACCCCAGAAAGAAGTTCTCGTTACTTCGGTGTCCTTCCTTCTTCGTCAACCGAACGTAGTTATGCCATCACTCAACCGTGATTATACGACCATTGTCATCTCATTGTCATCGTTGCGCCGTCATTAGACAGTCGTCGTTGTGCGTTGCCATACCGTCGTAGTCATGCCGGTGTTCTCGTTACTTCGATGTCCTTCCTTCTTCGTCAACCGAACGTAGTTATGCCATCACTCAACCGTGATTATACGACCATTGTCATCTCATTGTCATCGTTGCGCCGTCATTAGACAGTCGTCGTTGTGCGTTGCCATACCGTCGTAGTCATGCCGGTGTTCTCGTTACTTCGGTGTCCTTCCTTCTTCGTCAACCGAACGTAGTTATGCCATCACTCAACCGTGATTATACGACCATTGTCTGCTCATTGTCATCGTTGCGCCGTCATTAGACAGTCGTCGTTGTACAGTCGCCGAGGCGCTGCAAGTCTCAACATGACCATTACATATTTTAAATAAACGTGCTTCCAGCAATACGGTGTGCCACTACGTTACTTGAATGATAATCGCATAACCGTTGACAGCCATCGTGAGTTGAGGTCTGCAGGAATCTTGTTTTTGGACCTTCCCCAACGGACGCTCAAAAATGACATTTGCATTACGCCAAATGAAATTAGGTTTCTGCCGTTTAGGAATGCTGGTGGTGCTCCAAGTGACATATTTATGCCGCTGGGTCTATACAGTCTCTGCAGGTATAGATTGTGGGATCGTGATACGGGAAACCTACAATCTACCAGATCCTTTTATCGTGAAAGAGCAGCTTATGCAAGATGCGTACACGCTGCGCAGGAAATTCCGCCGAACTTGATGCACTTGTTGGACGCATGTGTTTTGAGTGCGTAGCGATGTTCTCTCAGCAATATATTGCCGGGTTTGTTTTAGGTTTAATGAAGAAAAAAATCGTCGTTTATTTGTTAGTTGTGTTAGAGCTGCGGGTTGCTGTGTTTAAAGGCACATGTTCAATCCCACCGTCTTCCAGGCATTGTTGTTTGAGCGACGAACGCAGCGAGCAGGGGACACAGCTACCTACTTATTTACCGCAAAAGCGCTTGAAATGAGGCAACGAATGCTTTCTATTATTATAACTACAAATACACGCCTTAAACGCATATTTGTTTTTCGTATGAAGGCGAAGCTTTCCCGGCCTTCTGAATAATTTTCTATCATCTATGGTTCCGAGAGGTTCTAATCTTCCAGAACCGGTAAGCACAAAACACAACCGTTTTTTTTTTAGCATCCCGTCCCCATCGTTTTGTGGCAGTCGCGGCTAGGAACCGAAGTGGAGGTGACGCCGTTCGAGGACCGCTTTCGGTCACGGGCTAACGTTGAACAGACACTTAACATACTACAGTCGGGCGCCTCGACAAAGAATGCGTCTACGACGAAATGTCCTGTATACCGAAGCAACAATTATGTCCCGGTTCTATTTTGATCTGTGTGCCGCGCGACCTATACAACGAAGCCACCTGCATAACGAATTATTTCGCAGGCCCCAAGCACTTCGTCATAAAGGCTTTCGACTGTATAAGTTTCGCGTGTGATGTGAGCTCGACCTCTCCTATCGTCGTCAGCCTTACCCATTTCTCCGAATTAGCGAAGAACCATCATTAAATATGTCATTCTCTTAATCTCTGGGACCTCTTTCCGGGTGCCAGTACGCCATCGCGACTGGGCCATCACGGCCGATATTCTCTTATCTCTGTATCCTCTTGGTGCTATGTCGACATTGATTTAAAACTTATGCAATGGGGATGTTTTCCTTGCAACACTCGATCTGGCGTTAGAACGGCAGACTGAAACAAGTCAAAAGGGAGCTATGGCGAAGCGGGCGAGCAAGCGTTGCTTGTCTTCTTCTTCCTTCACCAGCACCATGGCCCAGTCCCTTCAGTACAATCACTCCCCACCAAAAGAGGAGCCATCCTGGCGACCTAGGGGCAGGAGAAGACAGGGGGGTCGTGGCACTGCTTTAGGCGGGAGACGTGGACAATTTCCTGGCCGCGACGACGCTGGTCGGAAGACGCGTCCTTCGGCTCGATGAGGTAATTGACTGCGGATGTTTGTCGCAGTACCCGATAGGGACCATGGTACTTGGAATGCAGTTTGGAGGAAAGGCCCGGTGGAGTAGACGGCACCCACAACCAGACCAGCGAGCCGGGAGTAAAGGACGTAGCTGTAGTGGACGTGTCGTGGCGATGCTTTTGGCGCCACTGGTCCTGGGATGTGAACGAGCGAGCGAGCTGGCGACATTCTTCCGCGTATGCAGCCGCTCGTGAAACAGTCGTCGACTCCGAAGCATCCGGCCGGTAGGGTAGAATTGTGTCCATTGTGCAGGAAGGTTCGTGTCCGTAAAGAAGAAAGAAAGGTGAAAATCCAGTGGTGCTTTGCGTTGCAGTATTATATGCGTACGTTACGAAAGGCAGAATCCGATCCCAATTCGAGTGGTCAGAGGAAACATACATGGCCAACATGTCGCCAAGGGTGCGATTAAAACGCTCTGTCATGCCATTAGTTTGGGGATGGTATGCCGTGGTAGTGCGGTGAATGATGCGACACTCCTTTAGCAACGCTGTAATGGCGTCAGAGAGGAAAACGCGACCGCGGTCGCTCAGTAATTCTCGAGGTGCTCCATGCCGTAATACCAGGTTCTGAAGGATAAAACGAGCAACGTCTTTTGCCGTGGCAGATGACAGGGCTGAAGTTTCAGCGTACCGCGTAAGGTGGTCGATAGCAACAATAACCCAGCGGTTGCCGCTGGGAGTGCTGGGAAGCGGACCGTATAGGTCAACGCCGACGCGGTCGAACGCTCGAGCGGGGCATGGTAAAGGCTGCAAGGGACCGGCAGCAAGTTTAGGAGGCGTCTTGCGGCGTTGGCACAGGGGGCATGACCGGACATACTGGCGAACGAAACGATACATACCGCGCCAATAGTACCGAACCTGGAGGCGAGAGTATGTCTTCAATACCCCAGCGTGGCCGCATTGTGGGTCATCGTGGAACGTGGCGCAGATGTCGGAGCGGAGATGTCGGGGAATAACAAGCAACCACTTGCGACCGCTGGAGTTGTAGTTGCGCCGGTAGAGGAGGTGATCCCGAATAATAAAGTGCGTGGCTTGGCGACGGAGCGTCCGAGAGATCGGCGCTGGCGACCGGCTAGACAGGAAGTCGAGAAGCGAACAGATCCATGGGTCCTTGCGCTGCTCTGATGGCATGTCGGAAATGTTGAGGGCGAAGGCACCGCAGGCGGAAATCGACGAGCAGATAGGATCAGGTGACAGGGGTGACCGGGAAAGAGCGTCTGCGTCTGAATGCTTGCGGCCGGAGCGATAAACAACACGGATGTCGTATTCTTGTAGGCGTAATGCCCAACGAGCGAGCCGACCAGTTGGATCTTTGAGTGAAGACAACCAGCATAGGGCATGATGGTCGGTCACGATGTCAAAAGGGCGCCCATACACGTAAGGTCGAAATTTTGCGATAGCCCAAATAATGGCCAAACATTCCTTTTCAGTAACGGAGTAGTTCGCCTCAGCTTTGGTAAGGGTGCGGCTGGCATACGCTACGACGTACTCATCGAAGCCATTCTTGCGCTGTGCAAGAACAGCACCTAGCCCGACACCACTAGCGTCCGTGTGAATCTCAGTTGGAGCAGAGGGATCGAAGTGGCGCAGTACTGGCGGTGAAGTGAGAAGGCGGCGCAATTCTTGAAATGCGTTGTCACATGCCGGGGACCAGTCCGGTAGCTCGGAACGGCCGGTAAGAAGCGCGGTCAAGGGGGCGATTATGGAGGCAAAATTGCGGACGAAGCGGCGGAAATAGGAGCATAAGCCGATGAAGCTGCGAAGCTCTTTCAGGGTAGTTGGTTTGGGGAACGCGGATACAGCACTAAGTTTCGTAGGGTCCGGGAGGATGCCGTCTTTTGAGACCACATGACCGAGGATAGTAAGCTTGCGAGCGCCGAAGTGGCATTTCTTCAAATTTAGCTGCAGTCCTGCAGCGGTGAGGCACGCAAGGACTTGCTCGAGGCGGCTGAGGTGTGATGCAAAGTCGGTAGAAAAAACTACAATGTCATCTAAGTAGCAAAGGCACGTGTTCCACTTCAGGCCTCGGAGAATGGTGTCCATCATTCGTTCGAAAGTGGCAGGCGCGTTGCAGAGGCCAAAGGGCATGACGGTGAATTCATATAGGCCATCAGGTGTTACAAAGGCTGTCTTTTGGCGATCGGCCTCTGCCATCGGCACTTGCCAGTACCCGGAGCGCAGATCCAGTGAAGAAAAGAATTCCGCACCCTGTAGGCTGTCCAAGGCATCGTCGATGCGCGGCAGAGGGTAGACATCTTTGCGCGTTATGCGGTTAAGGCGGCGATAGTCGACGCAGAACCTTATGGAGCCGTCTTTCTCTTTAACGAGGGACACCGGAGT